>NW_004797537.1:265785-329900 GCF_000002075.1 Aplysia californica | reverse complement strand
CACGCACGCACGCACGCACGCACACATGCACACACACGCGCACACACACACACACACACACACACACACACATACACACACGCACGCGCGCATTCTGTCATTAATTTATTTTTGGACCTCAATTTCGTATCAGATGCTTTTACCCTGCCTGGAAGCATCACGGGGGAAACTAAACATAGACGCTCAGAATTACATTCATGACTGCAGGACACGTCACTTTTTATAGTTTACTTATTTGAGGATGAGTTGAAATCTGTATTTTACTTTAACCAACAACCTCATAAACAAGATACAGTCCCGATATTTCTTTATCCGAAGGCAAGATAGCAGACTATGCTTCTCCTTCTCCGAAACTTGGAGGAGGGGGAGGGTGCATTAACAAAACACTGTATAGAATATTCTGTAAAGTTTACTCTCTGCTCCACCATTTAAATCCTCCTTGTAGGGACAGTCTCTTCCATTTTAGCTTAATTGTAACATTCAACAACCGACTGTTATTTCTGGGTTTTTTTTAAAACACTTCTTTCAAGATTCTTTGATACTTTTCTTTCACCTTATATTTGGGGATCTGTTTGCTCAGAGAAGTGCACCCAGCATTGAAAGGCCCTGATGTATGTCTGGCCATTGGAACAATAAAGGGCAAAGGAAACAAGTGACAAATGGGAGTTTCATATCATCTTTCTCTGTCTTGATTGCAAGGTGATTGATAGCACAAGCTGACTATACCATCCGGAAAATTGCGGTCTTGAGATCATTAATGGTAATTAATTGAAACCTTCCGACAGAACGTCCCAATGTTTCAACAATGAACGTATTTAAAATAAGAAGAATATAAGAAGATATAACATCTTTTAATAAAACAAGCAATCGTTGTTATCTGGCCAACAGATCGGCCTTGCAAAAGTCATTAACTCGAGTACATTAAATTATCCATTTTTATTGCGATCAAATGGTACTCTTGGCATTAAACTTTCTGTAAACGCCGTAACTTCAATTCAAACTGTATGACCCCCCACCCCTTTTCCATTGTAGGAGAGCCAATCAGAGAGAGAGAGAGAGAGAGAGAGAGAGAGAGAGAGAGAGAGAGAGAGAGAGAGAGAGGAGAAAGGCAAGATAAGTACGAACACTTACAATAAAGACACACACATAAATGTACATTCAAATCCACAGAAAATTTATGATCCCACACATACCAATAAACATACAAAAGATTGGGGGAAAAAAAGAAAGAAATCAATGCTCCATTTTGTCATTATTCCCCAACCTTACCACCACATAACCCTACTACTCTAAATACACAGTCTTTAAAAGCAGCCAAATGCTCCCCATCAACTGCTTATATTTCTATCCATCAATATCACTGCCACATACTTCTTTGACAAAACAAAATGTCACCCATTAAAAACACAGTAAAATGTGGCTGCCTGAAGACAAGGGGCTCTATGAAGTAAGAAAAGTGGTTACATACATAAAAATCAGTTGCACTGCAGGTTGAAGAACCAGCAACCGACTACACATAAGATCTAGCAAATTTATTAGTTTTAGTAGAGGTTTTACGGCGCTCGCAACTGCATAAGGTCATATGAGCGCCAGAAGATTAGAGTGGTTACAAGAGAGTAACAAACATAAAAAAGAAGAAGGGGAGATAAGGACGATAGATGTTTGATAGGAAAGAAGGAGCCAACCACACCAGAGCACCCGCCAACCACCCACGATCTAGCAGGGGAACGCGAAGAAGAAGAAAAGAAACAGAAGGCTCGGTCCTTGAGGTGCTTTCAAGAAACCAGTCATCATCATCATCCGGTGCCAGATCTGCGACAGACATCGGCGATCATGGTTTTGCATTCATTACTTTGCTCGGATGCCCTCAAAAAAGCTACGTTTCCCTGATCTTTTCCTGTTACCCATTTGTTTAGGTTCCCTAAATAAAGAAACCAGTAAACTCTCAAAACAGACACACTCTGACTACTCTGAGTGACTAGAAGGAACTGACTCACCAAACAGTCGGCGCTGCAACCCATGTCCACAGACACAATGATGAGCTTGGAGAGAGCCGGGTCCAGAGGAAATTCCACCATGTTGCGGCCCAGGGCGGTCAGCGCGCCCGTGTTGTCCAGGGCACCGAGGATCCACAGCTGGTACATCGAGTTCAGGATGTTGTCCTGAGGGAGACGAGAAAAGGGACAAATTTTAGTTAGTTTTAGTAGAGGTTTTACGGTGCTCACAACTGCATAAGGTCATATGAGCGCCGAGGGGTGGAAGTCAACAGAGAAACCTTACAGGGAATCAGACTTACTCTGCTCACCTTTTTAGCTTTTACAGCACAAAGTCTGCTTCGATTATCAAGGCACCCCGGAAATAGTGGGCCACAAGAGTGACAAACATACAAAAAAAGTAGAGGAAAATGACAATAGTAAGGATTAGGAAAGAAAAAGCAACAGTTCCCTGTTGTAGATCAGGCACAGTTATGAGCGTAACATCCATGAATCAGCCCATTTACAATTCTACTGTGCATGAACGAGAAATGTCCCCCCTTTGGGAATGGCCTAAAGACAGACAAATTTGAGGAGCAAGACAACAGAAGCAAAACCAGGATAGAACCCACAGAGTAAAAATTTTGATAGAACCAGTCGTCATGATAGTCATCATCATTATTGTAAGTACAATAAGAAAAATAAAAGTTGATGGAGACGGAGTTTTTCTGAATTTAAGCTTTATGACACTATAAAATATGTTCAACATTTCGCCCTTTTGGGCTTCTTCAAGAACGCTTATCATCATCATCATCATCATTATAATCGCCACTATTGTCATGTGCCAGATTCAAAACAGACATCACTGATCATGGTTTGCTACTCTGTTTGGATGCTCTCAAAAAAACCTATAATATTATCCTTGTCCTGCCCTGTCACCCATCAGTTCAAGTTCTCTCGGTAAATTACTTTTAGTCTAATTGTGCCTCTTTTGCCTTCTATTTTTTTCCAATGCGAGTAAAGTCTTCTTGGCCTTTATGTCTATTCAAGTGGCCCAGAAACTGCATTCATCTCTTCCTAATTGTTTTTTAACTTTATTAGTGATCAACTCACTCGGGCTTCTTTCAACACAAAGTCATCCGACTTCTTTTCCTTCCATGAATTCTAAACAGTCTACTGGGAAACATATCTCTTTCTTCAAGTTTATTTTAAGTATCCGTGGTAATTAACCAGAATTATTCATAGTCTCTCTTTCTCTCTCCCACCCTCCCTCCCTCCTTCTCTCTCTCTCTCTCTCACTCTCTCTCTTTCTCTCTCCCTCCCTCCCTCTCTCTCTCTCCAAACACACACACACACACACACACACACACACACACACACACACACACACAAAACGTATAAAAGTACAAGACAGAAAACAAACTCACCTCCGGAGGAGGGTCCATGAAGTGAAACAGTAGAAGATCCTGGACACCTAATGACTTTAGCAGTAACACAACGTGTGCCAAGTTGGTCCGCTGAATTTCTGGAACTGTGGTTGTGAGAAGTTCATCTTTGTACTGACGTTGTGTGTACAGGCGATAAGCTTGACTGAAAAATAGGTAGAATATGTCTTAATATCAACATGATCATGTGTTACAACATGCATTTTTATGCCAATGGACTGAAAGTCTTAGTAGAGGTTTTACGGCACTCGCAACTGCATGAGGTCATATGAGCGCCAGAAGATTTGAGGTGTTACAAGAGAGAAACAAACATAAAAAAGAAGGAGGGGAGATAAAGACGATAGATGTTTCATAGGAAAGAAAGACTGAAAGTTTGATGTCAAAATCCAATTTCTGGACACAGAAACAATAAACGTAAAAAGGTATACTTTGATAGCAACACTGGCAAACTAAAAATATGCCACCACGCAGTTTTTTAAAAACCCAATATCTTTTGCTTTCATCACTCCTCTTCTTCTCCACCACAACATTCAAATACACACGCACATCCACATCAACTAACTCCTCCAAATCCAAACAATACAACACTAACACAAAAAACTACCTCTCCCCCCCCCCTCCCTTTACTCCCCAACACACACACATACATGTACACAAACACACACACACACACACACATACACACACACACACACACCCACACACACATACATGTACACAAACACACACACACACACACATACACACACATTACTACAATGCATGTTTGTGTGTGGGTGTGACGCACCTACATACACACACTCACACACCGAAAGACACACACACGTACACACACACACACACACAAAAGCTAAACCCTTTCACTCCTACAGAACAGAACAGAATCTCTTACCCTGGTCCCGTTCTGCCAGCACGACCAGACCTCTGATTTGCATTTGCCTGAAAAAATCAAAACTCATTTTAAAACAAAAGAAAAGTAAAATCAAAAGAAAGGTAACAAAGTTTCCATCAATGTTATTCAACATTTCGAACCAACTAAAAAAGCTCATATTGCTCAAAATGCAAACAACTAAATACACAAACAAAAGAATAAAAGAGGAGCAACACACTGTACCAAAAAGCAGTAATGGGACAGCAAGCCAATGGGGAAACAGGACTGGATCAAACCTCATGTAAACTTTCATCCACAATTTTCCAGTGGAGATGGATAAAAATTCTCTAATAGATAAGCAGATTGTTTATTGCCCATTGAAAAATTCTCCCAATCCCGGTCGGTTCATCAAAAAGTGCCCTTGGTGAACCACATTTAGAGTTCAACTTGTGAATTTTAAACTTTCAAATTAATCGAAAAACAAACACAATTACAGGCGCTCATATGGCGTAATGCAGTTGCGAGTGCCGTAAAACCTCTCAGTAAAACCTCTACTAAAATTTTTAAAAACCACAATTAATTCCTGACTGAACATAAGATGGAGTGGTGAGCATCAGTCACAATTCCCTCAATACATCTCTACCGTAAGCATTTCAACTCCAAAGACCTATTCAACTCAACATACACATTTTTAGAGAGAAAGAAAAACACATTATGTACCTGACTAATTGGAAAGATCTGCAGGGCGTCCATACCAATCTTCGGGTTGTAAACCTTTAGTTTGCAATAGCCAGAGTCTATCACAAACATGATCCCATCAACTGAAATACGAGAAAAGATGTTAGAACATTTCCATACATGCATTAAAAGTGCTCTAAATTCGCGTTGTTGCATCTATTGTTCTTGAGGAACCTGGACGTTTGTTTCTGGCTTCAGGGCTACTGAAAAATTGTTCTCATTTACAGCTTACCAAAAAAAATACCCCAATGAGAAGTTGCAAAAAGTTCAATACAGTGTTACATAGGCTAAAACAGCACCTGGACATGGATGGCTGGTGCCTCTATCAATAAATCATTGATGGTCTGGACACTGTTGCATAGACACCTTACTATCTAGTCAGGGAAACATACTCAAAAAAGGGAGCACCAAATGTGTAATCTACGAACATTCATCTAATTTCCCACCAGCAAAATAAATACCCAATCTTCACTGAATTTTACTTAATAACTTAATCTACAAAATTCAAAGAGCCATTAGAAACACAACAGCTCATATTTTGTTCATGGCACTTGAGTGAAATACAATGAGATATGTTCTTGTGATGTTGTTTTTCACTCTAGAGAATAGACTGAATTCAACAACACACCTGTGAGTGATGTTTCGGCAATGTTGGTGGCCACAACGCACTTGCGGATGCCATCGGGAGCCTTCTGGAAGATCTTGGCTTGGAGGTCAGAGGGCAGCTGAGAGTAGATGGGCAAAATAGCCAAAGGAGGAGCCTCATCCAGCTCTCCCAGCCGCTCTGATCAAAACACAGACAAATTATACAAATGAACAAGCGTTAAGAGCAGACACACTTGCCAAACGGGGATCTAGACAGGAACAACCCAACACTTCAACTTCATACAACACAGCAAAACAAATCATCAAAAGCAACAACAAACAAGATTGGATGAACAGATGGGCCCTGGGAAAGACAGGCAGAGCAGTTTTCATACATATGACCACAACAAAAAGGAATGACAATATCAACCGCCTTCAGAGAAAGAAACAGACCACGATCTTCCGCCTACGAACAGAACATATACAGCTCAACTTCCACCTGAACAGAATAAACACGGAACTTCCCCCAATGTGTCCCTTGTGTGACTATACATATGAGACTGTGGATCATCACCTGTTCCACTGCACAGCCCTAAATGACATCAGAGCTACCCTTCTTCCTCCGAGACCTAACATAGACAACACACTCTATGGAACATTACAGCAACTGCAGCAAACCTGCACTTATCACTACATGGCATTGGACAGAAGGGCGAGAGCCCAGCTGTTGCTGGATCGATAACAACAACAACAAAATCAAGCGTTAAAAACAG
Source organism: Aplysia californica (assembly GCF_000002075.1). NCBI lineage: Eukaryota > Metazoa > Mollusca > Gastropoda > Aplysiida > Aplysiidae > Aplysia > Aplysia californica. Next base: position 323,515 of record NW_004797537.1, on the reverse strand, counting down.
GTTGAAGGAAAGGTCAAGCACAGTTCTAGCAAAAACCAAGATTTCAGTGTAAATTGTTTTAGATGACACTGAACTCCAGAGAAACACAAGACACAAGTCAGTTGATCTCAACGGCAGGGAACTTGGTATTAAGCCACAAAATAAAGCAGAGAGAATAATTCAGACATAACTCAAACTTGAAGCAAATATTTCTGTGGCAGATTAAGCTAGTAGCCAAACCAACCACAACAGCAGCACAAGCATTTTTTTAAAAATTAACTCTTTAACGTCGTAACGGCCACATATGTCCGACCAGAAAACAGACTAAAAGCAATGCTACGGCATATTTCAAAGCTTTATACAATACATAATGTTGTTGCCTGCCTATCTATGTTTTAGGTCATGAAAACAGAATTGAAAAAAAATTGGCATGAATAACCAGGTAAAGCATCTATTTTTTTATTAAGTACCCCAAAACAGCGCGTCCTCAGTGCGTTAAAAAAAAGAACAGAGAAATCGTAATCCACATAAAACATTATTAAAAATTCACAAGAAGTGGAGTGTTGGCCAAATTTATATAAGACACACAAAAAATTAAATAATAAAACCCATGCCCCTGCAATCTCATCAATAATCTATAGTCATCAAGATTATAACCAGATAGTTACCTGTCACCAGCTCACAAGTCACCTCGATATCTTCTTGACCAGGCATGAAGATCAGAAGATCACCTGAAATGAAGACGAGTGGATGAAATACATCATTCCACAAGAGGAAATGTGTAGATCCAACACTTACTATGGAAAAAATACAGCTTGAAGAAACTTTTAACTTGTGTTTATTCCGTCTCATGAAAACCATTAGCCTGTCAAAAAAGCACTTCATAATATCATGCATAAAGAAAAAAAAATATGAATACATTTGATATTTTCAAAACACAAACAGAGAATAGTAATTCTATGAAGTGACTACACATCTGAATACAAGACTGGCCATTTGAGGTAGACAGTACAGATAAAAAGGTCACACATTTAAAATCAATAGCACTGTGAGTTTGAAAAACCTGCAGGCCACTCCCCTAAGACCTAGCCAGGGGAAAAACAGGAGTACTAGAATTTTATTCAGATTTAAAGGCACAACGTACTGCAGAAGAAAAAGAAGTAGGTCTCAATCTAGAACATACCAGGCAACCCTCCAAGATGCACTTGCAAAGCCTGTTTCACAGCTGCGTCCACATAGTCTTCTTGTGGGTTTTTGGCATACAACACATCCACAGGGAACGTACGACCAGGAATGGTGAACACAGGAACATTGCCAAAGAAAGTGGCAAACTTGGTGGCATCCATTGTGGCAGACGTCACTATCAGTTTCAGGTCATGGCGTCTTGACACCACCTTAAATGAAATAAATAAATTCATATAAACTTCACATGTTATTATGTGCAACATGTTGCAATATTTCCAAATTGTGCAAGTAATCGTAAAAGACAAAGGTTGAAAATTAGTCAATTTTTTTTCTTCAGTATATCGTAAGGTGTGCTCATACCCTACCTCTTACTCTCTGCAAAAAGAGGGACAAATCAACTTCAAAATAAAAGAGCATAGGCCTTTCAGGGAATGAAGCAAAAGAATTCGTCAGGCCTTAACCAATGTAAAGAAAGAGTAAACTACACCAAACAGCAAAACATTGGTGGGAAAAAATCCACTCAACTTTTGTGAGGCAGCGTGGTGGAATCACGCTCTCGTCAATTTTGGGGCATGTAGAGTTATTGGTGTCATCTTAGAGCTTGTTCACTTGTCTTTATTTCAATGAAAAAAATATCCCTTTATATTGAGTCAAGTCGGGATATTTGCGAATGAAGGAGGTGGGGTCGCCTGTTTTCAGAGGTAAAATTAGTGAGAAAATGGCCGCCAAAGATTGGTTATTTCCTTAGCTTAAGAGTCCGTGGTAACTGAAAATTTACGGGGTTTTTTAGTTTAATAAAAGAGCCTAGGCCTTTCAGGGAATGAAGCAAAAGAATTCGTTAGGCCTTCACCAATGTAAAGAAAGAGTAGCCTGCACCAAACAGCAAAAAACTTGTGGGAAAAAAATCCACTCAACATTTCTGTCCGTGGACTTCTCCACAGGCAGATGTCATGATAAAACTATACCCAGAAATAGAAAAATAAAAAGCTTTTTTATGCATTCTAAAAATGGGGCCATTGGAGTTCTAATGAGCATTTCTTGCCACATGACAACAACAACAACGATACACATTTCAGTTCCCTTACATTTCTGAGCAGACCAAAGAGCACGTCAGTGTTGAGCGATCTCTCGTGGGCCTCGTCCATGATGATAGCGCTGTAGTGGTCCAGATCGGATTCACGCAGAGATTCTCGCAGAAGGATACCGTCCGTCATGTACTTGATCATTGTTTTCTGTAACAAAGAACAAACATGGTATGATAAGCACCCGAGTCAAAGGTGTGAAAATGAGTTTGAAGTAAAGTTTTTTTGTTTGTTTTTTTAGTAGAGGTTTTACGGCACTCGCAACTGCATAAGGTTATATGAGCGCCAGAAGATTAGAGGTGTTACAAGGGAGTAACAAACATAAAAAAGAAGAAGGGGAGATAAAGACGATAGATGTTTGATAGGAAAGAAGGAGCAAACCACACCAGAGCACCCGCCAACCACCCACTGAAGTAAAGTGTTGTACAGACAGATTGCTTTAAATAACAAAATAATGCATACGATTAACACTCAAGAGAGTCAAGGACCGGGCTGAAAATGGAATTCTAATTAATTGAGCGTGGTTGCCGACAGCACAAACGTTTTACATGGTAAAATTTAAAATGTTATTCATCTTAGAGCAAAGATTTCCATGTCCACACCGCATTATTGTTTGCATTTTATACGGGGTGCCCACTACGAACGGGATCGGCCGATCGAGCTGATCGCCCGACTCGATCGCCTAAAAAACAAACGTGTTTGTTTTCAGTTTCAGGCGATCGATTCGGGCGATTGGCCAGATCCAGCCGTAGTGGGCACGCCGTATTACTGAACAATAGGCAATATATTCAACTAAAGCAAAAGAAAAACTTAAAAGGGAAAACTGGACAAAAACTGTACAACACAGGATCACTATTTTTCCCATTCTGTGCCTTTACGCAGGTTTGACTCAGCAGTCTTTTTTTTTTTTTGGTGAGTGTTTTACGGCGCTCGCAACTGCATAAGGTCATATGAGCGCGCGGGACACACCTAATACTTTTAGTTGGTAGGAAATTTTGAATTTTGCCCGGGTGGCGGCCAAAGCCTACTCTATCGATTTTAGACCAAAAAGGGATCTTTAACGTGCGCAACTTGCACACGGGCCCTCTGAGATTTTTTCGTCCTTGTCCGAGAAGGCTAGGTGTAGATCTTTCCTACCAGAAAATCAGGGGTGTGGCAGAAAGACAGCTGTAAGAAGGGGTCAAGGAGTAGCAGTAGAAAGGCTGCAGAAAGAGTCAGGAGCCCAGAGGAGGGGGCAAAGGAGGTGAGGGGGTGGGGGTAGAAAGAGGAGACGAAAGCAGACAACAGAATCTCAGCAGTCTGCATGAACATCCCAGCTCAAGGTCATTGAGGTTAATTCAGTTCTGACAGGGATGAACTCAAGCACTGCATTGTTCATCTATTGGTTTAAAAAACAAGAAAGGGTTAAGAGGATATTTAAAACTGTACTCACCTCAGAAGTGCAGTCCTCAAAACGGATAGCATAGCCGACGTCTTCTCCAAGTTTGACGTCCATCTCCTCCGACACACGCTTGGCCACCGACATGGCCGCAACTCGGCGGGGCTGTGTACACCCAATCATACCCGTCTTGGTATAGCCATCCTCATGCAGGAACTAACACAACAAAAGAAAAGCAAACTGTACATTCACAAAGCAAATCAACAGACAAATGGTACTAATCTACTTTCTCTAAAGCAGCATAATATAAGATAACACAATGGATGAAGCACAATGAGCTTTCAGTCCATAAAGTTCAGACATCTTCATTCTCACTGTCCACTAAATACTCTCCCAAATCATTTCTGCCTGAACCCAGGTCAGCATGCCTATATGACGGATCCTTTAACCTTATATCACTCGTTATACTTATGAGGAAATAATGGTTAGCTGGCATCAGACGGACGCTGAATAAAAAAAAAACAGTGAATGAAATGCTAAGATGACATCTCTGACTATAAATGAATCCATAGATGTAACAGTTTTTCACTGAATTTTGAAAATTCTAACGAATAAAAAGTGGAAAATAAGAGGGTTCATCAGCTGCTGAGACATGCAGACAAATATCTCTGAAAATGAAAGAATGTTATTGACACAAACTTGTGAGTTGCCAACAATAAGTTGTACCACTGTTATGAGGGATTTTTTTTGTGTGTGTATGGGGGAGGGGGGAAGGGGGTGGGGGGCACGTAGCATCATAGGACAGGATAAAGACAACAAAACAGCTTTAAACAGCAAAAATGGCTTACCTGAGTGAGTTGGGTAGTTTTTCCTGATCCTGTCTCACCAACGATAATGATAACGCTGTTGTCTCGGATAATTGTCAGCAGCTGTGGGAAAAGACAGACAACGAGAACTGATCATGTCAGCCACTTAACAGCCAAAGCCCAAGACAGTTCCTTAAGATGAGATCCAAAAATCTGTCAGACACTGTCGCTTTGCTCTAATCATTTTATATTAATTATCGTTACAATTGCTATTTTAGCATGCTTCTACAGTAAACCAAAACAGAAATCTAGCCAGTAACTAAATACATTATAAAAAAATATCCCCCTCCCCCCAAATCATTCCAACCTCCGACTTTGCCCCTCTTTGTTTCCTTTTGGCACAACGTAATATGAGTAGCTTTTTCCCTCTGAGCCATGACATAAAGACAAACATCTCACATCAAATCTGAACACAAACTTAAACACTAAAACTAAAATCTTTAAAAAATCATTTTATTTTGCACAATTACAAGTCTCTGAATGTGACAAAATAATAACTTTAAACAAGTACATAAAAAAATGTTCTGGATAACCCACTGGTGAGGAACAGAAATTTTCATCTGTGGCTACCGTGACCCTCTGCTTCAGCTCCTGAGCGATGTATTACTCCGATTCATATCATCGCCAGAATCACATTCCATATCTCACTGAGGGTAGTTTTCATCATTATCAATATGTAATTCAATAAAAATCTGTAAAATAATCAATAACGTCCTGTGTAACACACACTGTTTTCGGTGCGTTATTTGGTCCCACACCAGATGGGTTGGGAACAGGGTCTCACCTACCGCGGTACCAGTGGCGGGGCATACGAACAATTGTACATGTCACTGGCGTGTCAGTATCTAGGGCTCAAGGGGTTCAACGGTAAATAAATAAAAACTCTTGTGCCAACACAAAATGAGAGAGACAGACAGAAAGGGAGGAAGGGAAAGAGAAAGAGAGAAAGAAAAAGAGATGGGGTAACAGGATTGAACGATCAAGTGGGTGTGCCTGTGCATGTGTGCATGTAATGTATTTCAGAAACTAGAGAAAGCTGACTACAACGAAGGATAATTGAAGATTATCTTTTCTTATTTCAAGATTATCTTTTCTTATTTCATTGACAAAACGAAAACTTATGTTAAAAATATGACCCACCTGATTCCGTACAGCAAATATGGGCAGAAATTGTCTCTGTTGCTGCAGAGACCTCTGTAGAGCAAACTCACTCACTGCCTCCGTCTTCTCCTGCATCAGCTCAGCAAACTTGTGATCTTCTTTATAACTTGACTCATCTCCCTGATCCTGCAGGTATTGACACAGAACATTATGTTCAACAGCCAATGCACCCACCCCCCGACCGCCGCCACACACACACACATGTACACACTTTCCAAAGCAGAATCAACCATTTGAATACAATAACAATGAATCAGGCCTGGATCATTTAGCAAGAATCAACAGTAATGACAAGGGCAAATATTGACTCAAACAGAGAACATAATTCTGTTTCAAGATAGCGAATTAATAAAACGGTCAGTAAAAGCTCACTTGCCAATATTGAAACACAAACATGTGTTATGAAAAAAATATTTGAAGAAAAAAAGTCTGAACAATGAACCATGGCAAAATATTTGACTTCCTTAAAAACAAAGTGTAAACAACTATCAGTCCAAAATTCCCATTGAAATAAGTTTATAAGACACCAAAGCTCTCCAATTGTCCATTAATACATCACTGTTTTTTATGAGAAACCTGAGCATTCAGCTAATGCTAATTGTAATTCCAAGGAATCCTGAAGCTAAACTCTGTTCCATTTTCGTAAAATCATAAATCATGAATGATAAACAGTCTGTCAATTTGGGTAAAAAGCAGACATAGCATGCAGTACATCATCACTGATGTAAGAAAAAATTAGCAACGCCAACTTTTTACACACAGCCTGTACTGTAAAGCAGGTTCTAATGGAGTTCAGCCATTTTCTTTTTGACATAGTATTATTCAGTATGCTATGAATTCTAAAATTCAACACCATAATCGTGACAGGTGTGGAGAGAGAAGCAAAAGACCAACTGAAAGGTGCATACCTCATCCTCCTCTTTTTTCTTGACCCCCATAATGTTGCCGATGTTGGTACCTGCCAACTCCCACTCTTTCTTCTGTGCCTTTTTCCGTTCCTTTTGTTCTCTGTGGGTGCGGACTACAGCACAGCCTTTACGAGCCACAACAGCCATGTCTGATGTTGGGTCCTGTCAAAGGAATACATACACTTGACAATTTTATCTGAGCATCTTCCCTTCATAAAGAATTACATGTACATTTAGAGCAGAATGTGCTAATCACATTATAGGGAAGTAATTTCCATGGGGAAAAATAATTTGCTAGTAAATAATTCACATTCTCCCGTGTGGTTCTCGGGGCCCTGTCCAAGAGACAGGGGAGCAAAGAATAGGACCACTGTATCCGTACCGCGCATGTCGTAGAAGGCGACTAAGGTCGGTGGGGCAAAGGGTTAGCAGCCCTTTCCCGTAAAACAAAAAGCAGCTACAAAAACATCAACAGCAAAAACAACACGACCGCCAGTTCTGGGAGATGGAGGACCTTCATCACCGAGGAGAGGAGAGACAAAAAGCGGGGACATCTTGGAAACAGATAGAAAAGGATGCTCAGGACAGGCTTCGCTGGAGTTATGCTGTTGATGGCCTGTGCTCCACTGGGAGTTAAAAAGGGCAAGAGAGAGAAATAATTTCCATACATCAAACTGTGTAGTGTTAAAAGAAACACCTCGTAGCACACTAAATCCTCTACCACTTGGGTCTAGGAAAAAGAATAGACAAAAAATGTTCTTATATCCAAATTGGCATGTCACCAACATTCTGGGGCAGCAATAAATAAAAACTAAGTTAAATGTTCTAAATCTGTGTACTGGGTATTTCAGGAACTTACTTTCAGAGGTACAACAGGCTCTGGCTGTTTGGTGAAGACAATTCTTCCATCCAGAAATGGTGGGACAATGTTGTGCACTTGCAAGTGGACACGCCCTTCATTCTCCTCCTCAAAATCCTCGTCAAAGTTGAGTCGGTCCACCACACCACTGCGCAACATCCTGTTGGTCTCCCACAGCTCGTTGTCCTGACAGCAGAAACATGACACACTTGAGGCCATTTCAAACTATCAACCGAAAAGCCCCACATTTGAACAGTTCTAAAAGCATAAAGAATGCTCAGTCACATTAAAGGGAGTAGAAAGGCATTATGATAAAATTCAGAAACAATATGAGATAAACCAGGACCAACCAATTTTAACTTGATAAAATTGCTTTTCCAGTAATTAATTTTCTATATCCACCCCTCCCCACCTCTGAAACAAAATTGTAAAAAGTACTCGAGGGCAGAGCCATAAGATTCTAAGTCAGCTTCACACCAAAAAGACAAGTAGCGAACCTTTCCTCTTTAGCTATTTTGCATACAGGATGAATAAGACCGAGGATACTTTCAGAACGGAATAATTCATACGATAAAAACTTTGCTTTCCTAAAACACAGTTTTCCACAAGGCAGAGAGTCAAACAAGTCACAGGATCCAGTTATCAAACATGTTGACAGTCTGAGATGAGGAAAGACTCCTCCTAGAAGAAAGTATTTAAAAATTCAGAAGTTGAATAGAGTTGCAGTGTACAGGAAGTCATTATTATGTGCTGCCACAGTCTCTTGTCTGACCTTATTGATCTGCCTTTGCTGAGCAGACATTCGCTTTTTCTTCTTTTGCTCCATTTCCTCCTCTTTCTTCCTGGTGTACTCCTTTGAAGTGCCTGAGAATGGATTGTGCTCGTCGTCATAGCCCTCGTCCATGTTGTACCACTCTCGATCGAGACGCTTCTGCTCCTTCTCCCAGTCTCGTCGATCCTCTTCCGTGTTGAATTCCAAAACGTTTTCCTTCCCTGAGACAGAATTAATTACACCCAATGAAAAGATTTTCAAGAAAAAGCTCTGATCACAAAATTTGTAGTGTTTGTTTATATACACTCAGAATTCTTCAGAGAATGTGTGGACTGGGGAGAAAACACATAGCAATCAGTATTTATGGAGTTCTGACAAAATGTCAAAGGAATAGTAAATGCCAAATTCAGAGATACACAAATGATTGTCATTCAAAGTAAAAAACTTCTCCATTTGTACAAAAACTAGCCATACTGTGGAGGAGATCACAACATAGAGACTAATATCACTACCTGATGTCAGCAAACACTGGTTCTTAGTCTAAATGGCACAATCTTTATTAAGAAAAGTAGGTAAAATCAGCACACCTCACATTATTGTTTCAACAAAAAAACTTTATTTTAAAATGCACATGCGTACACTCAAGATGAGAGGGAAACAACAACTGTTTTTCTTTTGATCAAAGCAGTAAGAAGCTCTCAGAAAAACATGCAGGGTAATTTGATCATCTTAATTATGTCAACCACACTAGAATTCTAATTTGCCATGATCCAGGCAAATTTCTTCGGACACACAATGCGGAAAGAAGCATTAGAGAATATTGTAACAACAGGAAAGTTTGATGGAAAGAGAGGCAGAGGCAGACAGAGGGAAAAGATACTGGACAAGATGACAACATGGCTGGGAGCAGCAAGAACAACACACACCATTGCATCGGCAAGGCACCGGATGATGATGATGAGAAGTTGGCAGCGTTGTGAGATTTGACTTTACAAAATGGAAATAACAAATCACTTTTATCTACCCCTGCCTGGAAATTTGAGGCAAAACAGCATTTTCCACATGCTGGTCTTTCCTTTAAAGCTGTACAATTCCTGTAAAGCCATACAACCTATGGAAAGTAGAAGTCCCTGCCATACCTGGCTGACCACCATCTTTGGGAGTGTATTCTATCCTCTTCCGGTCCTTCATCCACTCATTGTATTTGTAGGTAGGTGTTGCCTTCGGTGTGTACTCATCTCGTCGCCTCGACCTGAGAAAAAGAAAAGATAAACCAACTGTAAATGAATCTTCTACAGCAGGGCTGTTGGGGGGGTGGGGGGGGGGGGGGGGGGAGAAAGCAAAATGGACAAAAAGAAAAAACCAGAGATGAGGGAAAAGTATGAAAAAGCAAAAGACAAAAAAGCCAGACAAGATCACAAAAGTGAGAAGACCAGACCAAAAACAATATGGCTCAAGTGAGAAAGAAAGAAGGAAGCAAGAAAGGAGAAAGATAGAAGGAAATGAGATCAGATTAAAAGAGAGAATCAGGAGGAGAGAAGAAAGTAAATAAATGAAGAAAAAGACCCAGAAAAATGGTTCGTGAAGCAAAAGACAAAAGAAGAGAGTCAAGAGAGAAAAGACAATAACTCTGGAAACAGAAGAAATGTGAGGCAGCGTGGTGGAATCAGGCTCTCATCAATTTTTGGGCACGTAGAGTTATTGGTGTCATCTTAAAGCTTGTTCACTGGTCTTTATTTGGATGAAAAAAATATCCATTTCTCTTGAAAACAAGTCGAGATATTTGATAATGAAGGAGATGGGGTCACCTGTTTTCAAAGGTAAAATTAGTCGGAAAATGGCCACCAATGATTGGTTATTTCCTTAGCTTAAGAGTCCGTCGTAACTGAAAATATACATTTTTGTGCCTTTAATCAATGTTTTTCAGAAAAATCCACTCAGAAATGAGTTCTTTAATGGGCATGAAAGGTGTTGAGCCAAAAAACAAAAATTTGATAAAAATTCACAAACCAACAGAAAAATGCAAGTTTCTTCACTTTGATTATTTTGACGAGAGCCTGATTCCACCACGCTGACTCACAAATGAAAAAGGAGGAGACAAAAAAGAGAAGTTAGGCAGGGGGTCGAGCGTCGGTACAAAAACTACCTACCTGGATGATTGTTCCCTGTGACCACTTCTCTCAGACCTGTGGTGACTTCTCTCTCCGTCCTTTCTGTGCCTGCGGTCTCGATCAGATCGTTGTGACCAGTCTGACCTTTCTGACCTCTCAGATCTCCTATCCCTCGAGGAGGACCTGTCACGATCTCTGTTTTTGGAGTGGATGCTTGGGGAGGGTAAATCCCAGTTAGACCTGCTTGGCGCCGGGAGATCATCATCATCCCAAGTAGAGTGAGACGGAGTATCTGACCAAAAAAAAAAAATAAATAAAATAAGATTATCGTCACAAACGTGCTTACAGGCCCGCACACGACAAAGATCTCCACTTCTCTTGACCTTACATTAAAATAATGCACTCTGTCAGCATTTCTTTTCCCACAATAGTCAGCCAATACACAAAGTAACTTCTTACATATCCTTACTTATAAATTTTACTGGGTAAAATCAGTTGAACTACTGCTTAAACACATTAATATAGCCACAGCACAGATTAAATGATTTTATCATTACTTTACTTTTACTTTAACTTTCCCGATCCAGCGGCCATTTGGGTTCTAGCCCTTCGGTCTGTCGATATGGCAAAGAATATGATTATATCATAAAATCAAAGTAAAATTTTGAAAGACGAAAAGCATCACCAAACAACAAAAAACACTGACAAAATAAAAATGGTTGCTTAAAAGACATAAAACCGTCAGTGCCATCCCAGGAGGAAAGCCATTTCACTGACAGCTCCAAATGTATGCCCAGACCATGTTGTGCACCAGTTACCCCACTACAATGTTAAAAATGAAAGGACATTGACACCAACTATGATATCTTTCATATATCAAGTCCACACCATAACAATACCACAGCAGCAGGAACACACTGTACCTTTCACTTTTATATTAGGAGTGGGCATTTCATCTTTGTTAACTCTGAAGCGGCCAGTGTCTGGAGTCTCATCCCATTCCCTATTGCTCCTCTCGGAAAAGTCGCCGTAGTGTGAATGTCTCTCGCTTCTCTCACTTCCTCTGTCTGGAAAATAAAAACAAACATAGCAATGAATACAGTTATAAACTTGTCTTACTAAAGGAACTGAATGGAAAGGGAAACAGCTGCTGGCTTGTTTGGGGTTTTTTTTGGGGGGGGAGGGGGGGTGGCAAATGTTTACGGCACTTGCAACTGCATTAAACATTTTCAGTTGGTAGGAAATTTTAAATTTTGCCCGGGTGGCAGCCAAAGCCTACTTTTATAGATTTTAGACCATCAAGGGATCTTTAACATGAGCAACTTGCACACGAGACCTCCGAGATTTTTCAGCCTTGTCCCAGAAGGCTAGGTGTTGTTGTTGTTGTTGTTAATGATCCAGCAACAGCTGGGCTCTCGCCCTTCTGTCCAATGCCATGTAGAAGGTTAGGTGAAGATCTTTCCTACAAGAAGATCAGGGCTGTGGCTGAAAGACAGCAGTAAGAAGGAGTCAAGGAGTAGCAGTAGAAGGGCTGCAGAAAAATCAGGAGCCCAGAGGAGGGGGCAAAGAGGGCGAGGGGCAGAAAGTGGAAACGAAAGCAGACGACAGAACATTGCTAGAGAGCAGGAAAGGAGGTGAAAGGAGACAATTTTAGAGAAGAAAATATTTCCATCGCTACCCGGATTCGAACCCGGGACCTTTGAATGAGAGGCCAACACCTTAACCTCCAGGCCACGAGAGCCCCCTGCAGGCATGTTCGTGCCACAGAATCAACAACAAATCCTAAAACAAGTACATGTTCAAATACAGTTCTCACAGCAGGAACAGTAACACTTGATGCAATTTTAGTAAATTACGCCAAAGTTTTATTATAGATTACTGCCTATATAACTGATTCACTTCCCACAAAGCAACAGTGGTGTTTCAATTTTCGATAACAAGGACCACAAACTGCAAACAACAGTAATTACCTGTTTACTAAAAGGAAAGACAAAAAATCAGGTCACTGAGATGAGTCAGTTCACCAAAACTAAAGAGAAATAGCTAGCTTTCATTTTTTTTCTCAGTACAGCTGAGAGCAGCACAAACCTTAAACACTACCAAGAATAATAATAATAATCTCCATGCCTGTGAATTCCTACAACACAGCCATTCTCAACAATCATGGATAACTGACAAACACAACAAACCACTTTTCACTATTAATTTTACCCAATTTGGAGAATTGGCCTGGTCAAGCCAAATGCCCCGCTGAATAAAAAACGGACATAAAAGTACAAGGCAGAAGTGGATTTAATTATTTTCAAACCTTTCTTTCTTGAATGATGTCTGCTGGAATCTTTGTCCCTATCTCTTTTCCTGTCCGAGTCATAAGAAGACACCTTGATTCCTCTTTCTTTGTCTTTGTGGTGTTTTTGTAGCCGATCTCTGGCCGCAGAGCTAACGCCGCCTGGATGAGATGGGGTGTCCTCTCGCGGTTGACGGTACTGTCTGAAATACATAAGGACGAATATTCATGTTGTTATCAAGTAATTAAGAATAAAGCTAGCATTGCACTTCCCACATCTTAAATGATAACTTTCACAGCATTAACAAATGCATTGACACTAAACATTCTTTAAGCCTTACAAAACAGAACTTTAACCCCTTCACAAAATCGATTACACACTGAGCAAACAATTATTTACTCTTGAAAGAATTTCAAACTCATATATTTCGCAATCTTCATTGAAGCTTTGACTCACTTTAAATCCTTTTTTTTTAAACTCTTGGAGCTGCGACAATTTAGCTTTCCTCCCTGCCCAAAAAAAAATTTTAACTCATGAATACATCTTTATAAATTCCATAACCGTTTTCTTATAATGTAAACAGTTACTATCTGTATCTGTTATAAAAGGAAATTTCCCTTTTAGACAAAGGGTAAGCTACATGTCACAATAACAACAGTGCTTCCACCAGCTGAAGCTGGAAAGTAAGGAAAATTGTGCCGGGGGTCTGGGGGCCGCACAGAAAAAATTGAAACTTAGGGTTTTTAGAGGGTTGAAAATGGCATATGGGAGCCCGTTTGAAGAGATTGCCTACAACCCATAACATTTATTTTTTTCACCAACATTTTGCCTTGTTTTATTCTTTCACTTACATATCTTTCCATTATTGGCAATATTTAAAAGCAGGTTCCCCTTCCATTGCTACTATAATTCAATTAATTCGTCATCACACCATTGATAGAAGGCAAACTTGAGAATAATGAATAGATATGTACCTTCACAATACAGTAACGCAGCGTATACCCTAATTCTCCTCAATATTCAACTCTGAATGTCGCATGTCACAACCTCAGAACACCACTTCGAATTATTCTTGATTTTAGTAGTTTTAGCACAAATTTCTTTCATCGCAGCCCTTGTCACATTCCCGTGCTGTAGAATCTTCGCACTGATAATTTCTCTAGATCTACACCATAAATTTGCAAAGGATTTTCTTTCTGACCGTTATTTTCTGCCTAAGATCACAAGTCAATTTACAAATATACTTGATCAACGCGCAGATTCTCCAGCCGCGGCAACAATCCGAAGATAGACAGACGGAATGAGGGAAAGATAGAAAGGAGGAAATTGACCCAAAAACTTTGTCAGATTTTGATCAATCTGCTGGCAAAAATGTACTGCTGACCAACTCGCAATGAATGCATGGGGCATAGCGGAATAATGGCCGATGGCAGGAAATGCGCAATCTGGCAGGTTTCTATAACATAAACTTATTGCCGAGAGAATTACCGTAAAAATATCCTTACAACTTATACAAGACGATACAAAGGCGAGTACGGATCTTTCGCTACGGAATTTCGGTAGTCCTATGCTGTCGCAGATTGTTACGGAGGGGGTTGATAATGATGGAGGAACAAGTACGGAACTGGCAGAAAGTACGGATTTCCGTAAAAATACGGAAGAGTGGAAGCACTGTAACTAGTTTTAAAATAATTTTTTTTTGGCAAGCATTACTCTTTCATCTGCGGTAAAAAGGGCAGCAGGTAGTCATTAGTCCAATCAATGACCTGCGATAGAGTGATATTCATCTCTGTATAAAATATCAAGTAAAAATAAGGTCAAAGCAAACAACCGAAAGCAAATTTCTATATACTCTATTTCCCCATACTTCTTCTATCCATGCTTATATTAAGCCACACCTTTCTTTGTCCTTGTGTTTTTTTCTGCTAGTGTCTCTGTCATCTTCCTCAATGTCATCCTCTTCATTGTCATCTCTGTAAGATAGAACCTTAGACCTTTTAGGTGTAGAGGAAGCATCCTCCTGTGCGTCTCGTTTAGCTGCAGCTAGTCTGTCCAAGCCAAGAAGGGAAATCCTGGGAGTGTCAGGTTTTTTGAATTTATGAGAGTTGTCAGCAGACTTAGAGGGGCCTTTCTTCATGATGAGCAAACCACCTTGCTCTTGACCACTGGACCCCTCCAGCCTATGGATCTCTTCATCCACCTCAAAGCTGGCCATACTGGAAGGCTCCTGAAAAAAGACTGATGAAAGAAATCAAATTTTAAAAATGAGCCCAGGTCAGTAGAATTATATAAACATTTGTTAAATTAATTTGATAAAATTTACCATTACTTTGAATTTGAAACTAATAATGAGTAATAGTAATAGAGAAATTTTGATATAATCCTCCTCTTCTTCTTAATTTAAAAAACCTAACCATAGGAATCAGGTCCAACAAGATGAGGCCTAGTTGGCCATTTATAAAACCACAATGAGTAAGAAAAGAAAATACTCAAAATGAGAGAGAAAAAAATTAAAATGAAAAAAAGAACTGTTTTACACAAATGGCAGAGAAGTCAAAAGATCAAAGAGGACGATACAGAATACAGGAAAGCTAGAAGAGAGACCACAAGAATTATCTAGCTGTTAAAGAAAATGCATGGAAAATATATACATGGGGAAGAGACATTTCATCTCGCACGCAGTGATTTTGTTTTCATGGGTTTAGTTTTACTTAATGCCCAGGTCTGCCACTGTGACTGGTAATGTTGGTATATTGACATGTTTCTGCAAAACTCTTAACATCACAAAAAGAGACTGGTACAGATATTAAGAAATAAAAGTAACTGTTGGCACCGAGTCCTGCCTGCATTCAGAGAAACAGTAAATAAAATGGTTTGGCCACCTGTTATAAATGAATTTCACCTTGCCAGCCAGACTCAAGAGCCTATTACACCAACCACTCATAATAATAATATAATAATAATATATAACATTTATATAGCGTATTTCCAAAAAAGTAGGCTATATAAAGGAAGAAGTAGACCACACAAAAGATGGATTGATGGAGTCAAGGAAACCCTGAAAAAGTATGACCAATTGAAAGAGCTGTACAGAGCTGGCCTACCATAATAACCAATAACTTGATATTTTGCAGTTAAGTTTGAAATTTTTTTGAAAATAATTGATTTGCGACAGTGGCTGGATTGAACTTTGGTGGACCCACTGTGTTTACACATGTAAATTAATGCACGCTAGACATAACAACAGTGGAGGGTTTCAGGGGGGAAACAATAATAATAAAGCAAGTGGCTATTCTCCGGCGTCGCGCCGGTCAATAGATCGGAAGCTATTCTCCGGCGTCATAACTAGGCCTAGTAAGTCTACTTTTTATTATATTTTATCTATGGTAATTGTCTAACATAACTTTATTCCTTTATTTCCATCGCCCATTTGCTTATTTTAAAATAATGATTCTGTTTATAATTTATTTAAACAAACAAAATTGATTTTGTGCCTAAAATCCTGTCTAAAAATAGTATAGCTTGTTGTTTAACTAAATTTCTTGTTGTTGTAATTTTCGATCAATTTAACTGATATGTCGCGACTTCAGTGCTTTCTTGTTGTATCTCCATTTTTGTAAACAGTGAAAATGTGACTCCTTCTTATGCTCACTCTTTGTCATGAATTCGCGTCAATAGTTGTGAACACGTTTTTTCTAACAATTCTAGCACCCAACATAATTCTAAATTGGAGGAATTAGGGCAGTTTGTGTCTGAAAACCTATCGTCTGTATCAATGGAAGTGGCACTAAGTGGAAAAGTTGTGGAAATTTTTTTCCAAGACAAACAGATGAGAGAGGTATTTGCAAATCTGCGCCAACAAATTATTAGTAATAGACCAGCTGCGCGACACTGGAGAATAGCTTCTGATCTATTGACCGGCACGACGCAGGAGAATAGCCACTTGCAATAATAAAAAAACACAATGCTAAACAATAAGAGCAGACCATTGCACAGCTAGGTTAAAAAGTAGTTCCTCTCTCTCTCTTTCTTCTGGCGCAGTGGCGTCATAAACGGTCAGTGGTGCTAACAGCACGCAGGAACTCAACACTTGACTTGCCCGGGGTCCTTAAAAAGTGCTGAAAGTGCGTTACTGAAATGTCCCAGCAGACAGGTTCTAGCACGATAGTTGGCAGGACATCTCAGGAACACATGGTCCATAGTTTCGTCCTCCTCCTTGCAGGCTCGACAGGACAGATCTGGGTTGTCTGCTGGCGCAATTTTGTGGAGATATGATCTCAGCTTGGGCGACTTTCCACCAGTTCTCATTTAAATTAAATAAAAAGTAGTTCCGACTTCGTTCAGTGTTGGGTCCACCCAAGTTCAATCTTACCGCAACAGTTTTAGTGGCTATTGATCTAGATCTAGGCCTATCCTATAGCCTATGTGTGATCTGCAGACACAGTTTGACCCCGCCTAAAAGTAAAGTTAAAGCAGTGCATAGCTTCTGTGTGCAGGTGCAGGAGTACCTCTCCGAATAGTTCCTGGGTGTTCGCCAGAAACGTCTCTGAATATCTTTTGCCCCGCCCCCCCCCCCTCTAGATTCTAGATCTAGACCTAGAGATCTACATCTAGATTTCTAGTTCTAGAATCTAAAGCTACGTTTACACAAAAAAATACAATCCGCAATCACTCAAGGTGCGGTGAAAGCAGTCAAAACTTGATCGAGGTTTCAACTTAATTCCTCGAATCTAGATCTATATATCTAAATCTAGACTCTAGATCTCTAGATCTAGATCTAAATCTAATTTATATTCATAAATTGCTTTGCTCCATACGGACATCTAATTCAAACTAAAATAACTAATCAGAACTGAAGAAGAACGCTTACTTTCGATTCCAACGCTGTGGTGAAGTTATAAATCGTCTTTTCCCGATTGAAGTGCACACAACAGGAAGTGGAAAGGTTTGTTTTGATCGTGAAGGTCCTGTATTTTTATCCAATAATATTATTATCCAAATATTCAAAGGGATTTTTTTAACCATAATCTAAGATAATTGATTCTACAAAACTTATAAATAGCATTCTAGCATAATGAATATTTTGAAACAAATAAAACTGAAAATTGTTAAACATTTTTGCTTATCTCAATAAAGTGCGAAATCATAAGTAACCCAAGCTTTACAGCGTCACGGAGCAACAATAAACAACATGGCGGACACACTTCTAATCCGTGCTTTGAAATCACAACCAAAACAGCTTACTTTATGCAACAAAAATCTTGTAAAGATACCGCGGGCTATCGGAAAGTTAGATTGTATTTGTCAGCTACAATTGAAAAATAATAAGATTAAAAAACTACCAAAGGAACTGTGTCACTTATTTCAGGTATGCTTTTTTATATTTATTAGCCCTATCATCTCGCTCTCTCTCAGAGACATGATGCGAAGTCATGACAGGCAAGGTTCATATTCATGCGTAAGCCTAGCCTAAGTGCTTGGTAGTAATTATACTTATAACCTCAACTTATTTTTTTGTAAAATGGGAGGACTTTCATAACGAACGACCAACCCGACAAACATAATAATATAGAAGACGACCTGTCCTAATTAACCCTGAGCCTGAGGACCCGCCCAATCGCCCTCCTAATCCTACGCCCTACCTCTATACACCAAACCCTACCACAAACCCTATCCCTACACTTACCCCAAACCCAAACCCTACCCCTACCCCAAACCCTAACTCTCCTTTCTACTTTCTACTCTTATTTCATATATAGTGGTCGCTCCTACGGAATTCCTCCCAGTAAAATTTTAATGAAGCTACAGCGAGCACCTAGCACATCTCTGTGATTGACCGAAATATAGATTATATATTTCCGCCGTCTATTTTTGTTGCCTTCCTGGGCTTCCCTTGCTAGTTGACGAGATCTCACTGTGGTGGGCCCTCTTTGCCGCTTAGCACGCAATCCGATGGGTCACATCACTTGGTTTCATGGCTGACTGCTTGCGATGTGTGTGCGCGTGCGCGGGCATGTGTGTGTGTGTGTGCGCGCGCTTGTGTGTGTGTGCGCGCGCTTGCGTGTGTGCATGTTCGCACGTACGTGTGTGTGTGTGTGTGTGTGTGTGTACGTGTGTGTGTGTATAACTTTGAGGAGAAGGTAAATTTATGGAATGAGAATTGCTGAGATTGTTTATAAAAGATAACACAAATTAATACCTAAAAAAAAAAACACGGCGAAAACTAGTCAACTGGACTGGCGAGGGAAACGTAAGAATCTTGGGGGAAATCCCGAGAAACGACAAAAATAAATGGCGGAAATACGTCATCTATATTTGGGCCAATCACAGAGGTGTGCTATCGGTGCTCGCTGTAGCTTTGTGTAAAATTTGTAGGCTATGTGAGGTAGGCTAGATTTTATGACATTGTATCAAATTGTGCGATTTAATGTTGTATAGATCTATATGTTTTATTAAAATGGCACAAAAAAATTGAAATATATTGTGTCCATTCTGAATACCTACTGTACTACTAAATAATTTACTAAATACTGTTCACTTCGTTGTTGTTTTTTAACCCAAACGAAAATATGCCAAACGCTCAAATCATAATTTTATATTTAGGATCTATCAAACTCAGACTGCTTTAAGTTCCTGCCCTGCAGTCTGAATATGAACTTTCAAGTCGTTTGTGTGTCTTGCTTGGGAAGTTGGAATAAATGTGAGGCAGCGTGGTGGAATCAGGCTCTCGCCAAATTTTGGGCATGTAGAGTTATTGATATCATCTTAAAACTTGTTCACTTGTCTTTATTTGTGGAAAAAAATATCCATTTATCCTGAATACAAGTCGAGATATTTGCGAAAAAAGGAGGTGGGGGTCACCTGTTTTCAGAGGTAAAATTAGTGAGAAAATGGCCGCCAAAGATTAGTTATTTAGAGTCTGTTGTAACTGAAAATTTACTTTTTTTGTGTCTTTAATCCAAGCTTTTGAGAAAAATCCGAGCAGAAATGAGTTCTTTAATGGGCATAAAAAGTGTTGAGCCAAAAAACAAAAATTTGATAAAAATTCACAAACCTGCAGAAAAATGCAAGTTTTTTCACTTTTTGATTATTTTGACGAGAGCCTGATTACATCACGCTGCCTCTCAAATGTTGTTTTTGTTACTGGTGAATCTAGTCAAACTCCTACTTCTGATAATTTAAAGCCAAGTTGAATTAGCAATTATAATAGTCTATGATTTTCTTGTTTTGTGATCAAACTCTGCCAAGTTAATTGATATTCCGTATAGTTGTTTGCTGTGGATTGATTTGAATTTAAGGAGCAAAGCATCCTCATCTTACAAGTAGTCAGCAGAGCTATCTGAAATTAAAAGATAAAAGGTTTGACTACTGCTACTGTTACAATCAGAGTTGTTTCTCCTCTTATAATCATTTTAATTGTTGTATTTTGCATCACCAGCTGCAAGTCTTAAATCTTGGAAACAATGACCTGGATGAATTCTCCCCCATCCTACAGCATCTCCACAGCCTTGAAAAGCTACATCTATTTGGCAACAACATTTCACACATAGACAGTTCTTCTCTGAGTAAGACTTTTCATTTGCAATATATTTATAACTTAATACATAGCCAACACCCCCCCCCCCCCCCCCCCCCCCCCCCCTCTCCTTCAGTGTATTATATCTTTAAAGTCACAAGAAAGAAAGGGTGAGAGGCGTATAGAATTCTGATATGATTGTCAGTTTTATGCAATCAATTTTTTAAAGTTTTGTAATGTGAACAAATGTTATAGCTCTTCGTGGTGATAAAATATGAAAGATGTTTACATGGTAGTGTTATCATTAAAAAATTATCTTTGGGAATTTGAAGATTGTCACCTATAATCTGAGAAGGAAAGGTACCTTATAGTCTAGACAGCTGATTATTTATTTTTTTACATCATACTTCATGTAATTCAACCTGTTGTTGTTGTTTTTGTTGTTTTTTAAGTCAACATATTATCTTTTAGGAAAAGAAATCAGTTTATGGTTAAGTGAGTTCTGCTCCACTGTAAAGCATTGATCGAATATTTGTATGAACGTTTCCATTTTCATCGTAATGTTCCTTTTCCTGTAAGGATAGGATGCTCTGCTAAATTGTTTTTAATTTTTAGGTGAATTTTCAAAGTATTTGCTTGAATTTAGATAGATTGACTCTCTTACTAACAATATTAGAGATTTTTCTGTTTTGTGCAGACGGCTTCCGCAGTTTGACATTTCTCAACCTCAATGGCAACAAACTGAAGCAGCTTCCTCCTGAAATCTGCAAGTAAGGAGCTGACCTTTTGTTGTAACTTTAGAACTTTGGAATGAGACATCTGGAAGGAGCAGTTAGTGTTGGAAATAGATGAATGTGAATGGGATGGGTTTAAAATGCTTTTTTTTAGAAAAGGAAAAAATATCTGTGAGGTTCTAAACTCAAAAACAGTGAAGAGTATATGTGAAGCATGCTGACAAAATGAGTTACTTCTCGGATTTTAGCCTTATGGAAACAGATGCATCTCGCTTATAGGTGAAGTTTTTACAATTTATATGAATTTAATAATAAAAGGCATGTTATACATGACATAAAGTATATGACATCAATATAAAATGGGTAGCGATATTTCGACGGCATGCCGTCTGAAAATCGTTGTTGATATTTCCACGGCATGCTGTCTGAACATCGGAAGTGATACCTATACGGTATGCCGTCTTGAGTCTAAAGATCGGAATTGATATTTCGACGGCATAGGCTGTGCTTGAAGTGTATCAATGCAAGAATTGTGTTTGTTTTCCAGGCGACAAGCTGGGTGATCATACCTACTCGACCCAACCCAATCCCATCCGCAAATGGGCACCTTTCTGTTGAAAAAAAAGTCTTCTCTCCATTTTCTTGCACAAAATATATTGTGCATCTCTCACTCTCGTTACAATCACACAAAACATTTCATCATTGTCCATAATGCACAAAATGATAGCAAAGGATAAACATTGTTAACTAAACATACAGGTGTCTTCTCTATATAATAATGCGTTACTTATGGAAAAGAGATTATAGGCTTAATTATAAATAGTCCAGATGTTCTGATTGGCTGAATTTATGTGTAGTGGAATTATCACTTCCGATTTTTCGACAGCCTGCCGTATAAATATCCACTTCCTTTTATTCCATATAAAATCTACAAATTTGATCTTAGTGTCTTTTTTTGGCTCGTATCTCCATTTGTGGGTTGCAAGAAGTAACTCTTGTTGTCAGCAGGCTTCACATATTATGGACAATATTTTTTTGTCCTTCAAGGGTTCTCTAAGTTTTGTCATGTTTTTCCAAGGGTTCTCTCTCATGCAAACAGTGTTTTACCATTGACGTCCATTGTCTTTCCACTTTAAAAAAAAGAGTAGCAGACTGTTAGTGGAAAAGAGAGTGTACTTCTCCTTTTGAGGATTGTTGGAAAACTGTGTGTAAAGACTGAATTTGTTTTGTTTTTTAGCATTTTTAAAATATCACATCAATATTCATATTCTCTGAGGAGGGACAGCTTATTTACTCTCAACGAGCAAGTTCTTCAAATTAAAAGAAGAAATCTAAAACATCATAATGGCATCACATAAAAACTAGTCAGACTAATCTAGGAATGCTACAAGGGTACAGCTACAGAGTCGTCCTCGAAGGTCATTTTACCAGTCAGTGGCTTATTGGTTAAGCTCTCGGACTCGCAATCGTTAGGTCGTGGGTTCGAATCCCGTCAGGGGCCCGACGTTGTGTCCTTGGGAAAGGCACTTTGCACAAATTTTCCTCACTCCACCCAGGTGGAAATGGGTACCCGGCTATAGACAGTGAAAGATCTTGTCAGTTTGATAGTGTTTGAGCGCGTGAAATCCGCAGCTTGCACTGTATGCTTCCATGGAAGCCGAGTATGTTTCTGGGTGTTCTCAGAGGGTCTGCTGGGATAATAATGGTTGTAAAGCATATAGAGCATGCTCTTGAGCATGGATATGCGCTATATAAATGCAATTATTATTATTACCAACAGCTTCCAGATATATACAGGAGTGAAACAAGGATGCCGTCTTTCTTATTTCTGCTTACCGTCTGTTGGATCATGAAAGCAACCACGGTTAGCACAGATTTGCCCAAAAAAATCTACAGAAATTCAAATAGATATAGAAATTTTATAAATCAGTACCAGAAAAATGAACGTGAGTTGGACACACCTTGAAAAAACTGGAAACAAACATAATCCTCCAAGCCATAAGATAGAATCCACAAGGAAAGAGAAAGAAAGAAGGCCAAAGAGTACTTGAAGGAGAGACTATAAACCCGTAACAGAAATCTAAAGAGAGCCCTGTTAATGGGTTGTACTCAGGCATGGGGAGAAAGAGGCTGATGATGATCTGCAACATGATCCCGAGATTTGTGTCAGGTCCATTTAGTTCAGTTTTCCTTTTGCTTATACATGTATTTATTTACATTTTCGGTTACTATTGATAAAATCCACCCCTGCTGGTGGGGGGCCCCATAGTTTTACTATGGGGGAGCAAAGAATACACCTGCCGTGATACTGCGGGTCGTAAGAAGCGACTAAAAGTGCATAGGTCTGGCCACCTGAAAAGTGTCAGTTTGCGGAGGGCCAACTACCCAACCCAGTAAAAAACAGTAAGTTACAGAAACACGGACAAACACAACTTTTTATTTTTCAATCTTGGGAGACGGAGAAGCTTCTGCATCAGCAGGAACAATGAAGGGTACAGAAAAGTGGGAAGACATGGAATAACATCAAGAGGCTAGCCCAGGATAGAGAAAAGTGGAAGGTATTTGTCCGTGGCCTATACCCTGATGCAGGGTGAGAAAGGCAATGATGATGATGATTTATAAAATCCCATGCATTTCTATAATTCGCATCAGAAATTTTGTTTCCTCTCTTTTGTTGCCTTTCAGCCTGATCAGCATTGAGCATTTGTCAATAGATAACAATGAATTGATTGAGCTGCCCATAGAGTTCTGTGCATTAACAACTCTGGAGGAGTTTCATGCAGCTGGGAATAAACTGACCTCATTACCTTTGGAAGTTGGGTATCTAGTCAGCCTTGAAAAGCTTCACCTTCAGAGGAACAGGATCAGAGAACTACCAGAGGCGAGTATGCTCCCCCCCCCCCCCCCTCACCCCCAACCCTCCAGGACAACATTTGTTTCAAAATAAATCCACGTATTCTATTACCTACTGGATAACCAGCTGTGGGACTATTTCAAGAACAAAACGCAGATTTGTCAGTGTAGGTGCAGAAAATGTATAAGTTCTTTTTAAGGGGGTTTTATGGTTCTTAAATTTATTTGTCTTTAGAGTTTTTTTATGCATTTAGCTGTCAAAGCAGCTAAATTCAATAACTAATTATTGTTTCATCCATGAAGGAAAAGGAATGGACTTTTTGTTCTTGTTGGTATCAAGTTTATTTTGTTTGGGTTGGGGGGGGTTTTCCGTTGAGGTTGTAACAGCTCAGGGACCCTGCATTTATTTTCGAGTTTATATAGCTGGACTTTTATTCATAGGATTATTTAAAGACAAGATAATTTCTTTTTTGATTAATTCATTGCTGAGGAAAAGCTAAGCGCTTCCACTGAAGTGTAAAGAAGTTCTGCAGCTTTGTCAAATGGTGGCCAGTCCAGAAAAGCACCAAGCACAAATGACTGTACAGCCTATTCAGGCATCGCACTGAGGTCAAATCAAACTGGGTCTGATTCACCCATTCCTGTACCCAACTAGGTCAAATCAAACTGGGTCTGATTCACCCATTCCTGCACCCAACTAGGTCAAATCAAACTGGGTCTGATTCACCCATTCCTGCACCCAACTAGGTCAAATCAAACTGGGTCTGATTCACCCAGTCCTGCACCCAACTAGGTCAAATCAAACTGGTTCTGATTCACCCAGTCCTGCACCCAACTAGGTCAAATCAAACTGGGTCTGATTCACCCAGTCCTGCACCCAACTAGGTCAAATCAAATTGGGTCTGATTCACTCAGTCCTGCACCCAACTATGGCAAGAATAATAGTGAATCAGTTTGCTGCAATAGCTCGTATTGATAGAAATGTGCTGGTATTTTACAACTTCATACTCAGGGGGTTTCTATTTTTAAAGTCCGTAGTGTTTAATCCTTCTTTCGTTGAACTTCGATACCTTTGATACTTTTACCTTTTCCCCCTGCTTTCCATATTACTTTTTGTACCTCCAACACACTAAAGAAAAATTTACTGATCTTCTAAAAATGTTTAAAGATTCTTTGTTGGGTGTCTTTTTTTGCAGGGACTGGGCAAATGCTACAACTTGAGATACGTTGATGTGGCTGCCAATGAATTACGCATTTTCCCAACTGAAGTAAGATGTTTCGCATAAGGAAGATAAGAATTAGGTGGAAATCTGACATTTGTTCAACACTTATTGTTAAAAATTAAGAATACAAATTCCTCTGGAAAGTCTGGTTTTCTCTCAAATGCTTCATATTGCTTTACTTCACCTGTACAAGTGGTGTGAAATAACACATAGAAAAGTGTTACCCTCACAACTGTCCTCTGTGTGAGTGTAAGTAAGGTGGCCAACTTTGTGCTACCCAATAGTACTTACTTACTTACTTGTCCTTACTTGTCCACTGTGTTGGGGTCACTGCAGTCGGAACATGTCCATCTCTGCTCCCCCCCCCCTCTTCAGGATCCACCCCAGAGTCCCCAGAGTCTGTCTACTTATAGTTTCCCAATATTACTTCTTACAGAAATGGATTTTAATGATAAATATTTGTTTTATGTATTTGTGGGTGTATGTATGTGTGTGTGGGTGTGTTTGTGTGTGTGTTTGGTCTCCCGTCTGTCTGTCAGCTGCGTAAGTATGCCTGTAGATAATGTAGGACATTTTTGCAGTGTACAATTTGGAAATATTCTTCTTAATTTTATCTTAAGATTCTTTTATGGGTGATGTTTGTTTTCCTGATTTACGTAATGTTACAGTAGCTGAATGAAATGCAGGCAATGAGGCTTCCTTATTTAAATTCCTGCATGTGGTTGAATGATGCATTTGATGTAAATGTACTTTTTGTCAACTTTACTTCTCCTTTCATATTGAATTTTAATGAGAGTAATATATATGATTTAAAAAAACTTTTGTATACCTGCATGTGTTTTTGCGGTCCTGTACAGCCAAGGAAAATTTCCCTCTGGGATAATAAAGTATTATCTTATCTTATCTTATCTCTTATCTTATTTTCACCATATTTAGTAAAAGTATGATATCATGGGCATAAACCACCATTTCAACCCATGAAAAGAAAATTGTATCTAGTGCTTTTACTATTATTATTGTTTTGAGGAAATATGTTTCACGATGCGGTGGAATGAGGCGCTCGCCTATTTTGAGACATGATGGGGTCATTTGTACCATCATAAAGCCTATCCATTTGCCTTGCTTTTGATGAGAAAAATATCAATTGATCTTGGATATAAATCAAGACATTGACGATTGAAGGAGGTGGGGGTCGCCTGATTTCAGAGGTAAAATTAGCGAGAAAATGGCCGCCAAGGTTGAGTTATTTCCTTAGCTTGAGAGTCCGTGGAAACTGAACATTTACATATTTTATGCCTTTAATCAATGTTTTTCAATAAAATCAACTCTGAAATGTGTTCTTTAAAGGGCATGAAAGGTGTTGAGCCAAAAAACAAAAATTCGAGGAAAATTTCCAAATTTTTGGCGAAATGCCTGTTTCTCCGATGTCGTTATTTTGACGAGCGCCTGGTTCCACCCCGTCATGACTCATATTATTGAAAATTATGGCTTTTTCATTGCAATTTGTAGGCCCTAATATAAAAATCACAGCCTTTTGAATTTACTTTTTTTTTTTAATCTCAAAAATGCCTTATACAGTAGTCTCCACCTAAGATCGCGGTGCTCGGGATCAAGGAAAAGCGGGATCTTAGGCGAACCGGGATCTTAACCGACGAACCCAGGGAAGAATCTATGGTGACCCATGTTAAGGCTTACAATCGGTAAAATGGTCTCCCTCCACTCTAAAATGAACTGACGTGACCGCCTGGTGGGTTTATGGCATATGGCGAGCAAAGAGTGGTTAACCTTGATGACCTATCACAGTGCATAGTGGCATGAGGCGTGCCATTTTCACTTATTATCCTATCATGAGGCTCAAGATCTACGCTTATCAAGTTGCCCCTCCCCTCCCCCTTACCTGTCGAAAATGTATAGCTTTCCATCTCCCCCAACCGCCTTTGTCGTTACACACCATTACGTTGTGAACTCACCAATTAAAATTCAGTCTGTCTCGCAAATTCGGGAGTAGAAACAACTTCTCCAATGGTCAGGGAAGAGTTCACAGTTCAATGTGATCCCGCCAGGAGCGAACGTGTAGGCCCTACCCACCCAGCGAGTGATGTAAGTTCAGGGGGATAGCTCAGGTGTGAGTGAGATGTTCGGGGAAAACAAACGTGTCGGTCAGTTCACACCCCGGTGTGATCCCGTCTGGGCAAACATTGTATTGCTTCATCGAGTTTTACAACGTGTATGTGATCACATTCACGATAGTAGCTGATCTTTGATGCGACGGACAGTTTATTGATCTCAAATATTCACTCTTGGTTGATCGGCTCTCCCGCCCGGGGTTTTTTCCGCAAATAATGATCTGAAATGCGGGATCTTAGCTGAATGTAGACCTTCAGAGTGAATCAGAGCGGGATCTTAAGGGTGACTTTTGTATAGTAAAAATTCTGTTTTCTTAAAACAGCGGGATCTTAGGCGAACCGGGATCGTAAGCGGTGGGATCTTAGGCGGAGACTACTGTAGTTGTATAATTCAATGTTGTATGTAATTTAATCGTGTTGTTTTTTACGTGCTAAATTTTGTCAAATTTAACAAATTTGTAACAACTTGCTTTCAAGGGTCAATTTATACAAGTTAAGTAAAAATCTATCCTCATTCTCATCAGCTGTCAAGCTTGCCATTGAAGGAGTTATATTGCGAAGAAAACCCTCTGCTACAGAACATGCCTGTGCACTCTGTGCAAGAAGAGGAGGTGTTGTCTCTCAAGGTAAGTTGTCATAATTTTCAGAAGGTGAATGTGTTTTCCCTCGTTATCTCATGATTGGGTACAGGCATACTTGTAATTTAAGAGAAATGTGGTCGAAGCATTTCTCACACAGGCCAAATTTTTTATCAATGAGTTTTTGGGTCTGTAAAATGTGGCATGTAGTGGATTGAGTGTTTTGGGTTTGTTTATTTGTTGTTGAATTGTTTGTTTGTTTTCTTTGTTGGTTTTTTTAATTAGTGATTTTTACTTTCAGTTGAGAGAAAATAATGTCTCATGATTCATGAGGCCTCATAAAGATTTTATTGCTATGCCAGGACATATGTATATACACACAGTAGGTTCCTTAGCTTTGCACCTAAAATTACCTGATTCCACGAAAATTACTTTTTTTTGACTACCAGATTGCAGTGTCCTTGCTTACCAAATGTTTCTTTATGTTTGAGTAAGGGTTGATTTCTACTTTTGCCCGGGCAGTCTCTCTTGACCTGCCTTATACTATAACTTCAAACTTCTGTGTTGTGCTAAACGTACTTAAAACTGAAATAGTTGTGTTAAGTCCAACATCCTTAAGGAGAGAAGGTCTGAAAACTCAAGCCATTCTCCTACCATGCCTGTTCTAAGTTGGAATTGAACCTGAGTTTGACATGAGATTTGAGAGGTAAACATCATAATTCAAGGATAAGAACAGACTGACGACATTCTTTGAGGGAGTACATGTCGTGATCTTCTTCATGAAATGTAAAGAATTTGGTGGGAGAGATCTAGTTTCCCAAATTTGCAAGACAGGCTATCAAATCATAATAATAATAATAATAATAGATAGCATTTGTATAGCGCAAATCCCCACTCTACAGCAAGCTCTATGCGCTTCACAATCTATACTATTACCCCAGCAGACGTGAGAGCATTCTGAAACAACCTTAACTTCCTGGGAAGCATTCAGTGCAAGCAGCCATTTATAGGTGCTAAAACACTAACATACTGACAAGATCTTTTACTTTCCATGGCCGCGTACCCATTTCCACGTGGGTGAAGTGGAGAAAATTCATGTAAAGTGCTTAAATCATTGTCAAAAGTGCTGCCCATTTCTGCAAAGCTTTCCTTGGCATGCATTGGTAGCATCGTGCAATGTTGTCCAGTTTTAGAAGATATATGGATAATAAAGTAGGCCTACTGGTGAGCTTACGAAAAGATATTGAAATGCATTATTTTTTTAAAGTTGCTTTCTAGCAAATTTAGGTAGCTATGCAAAACTTCTGCTTGTATTATCCATAAAGAACATAACTTTTTACTTGTGCTCTTTTTAACTGATTAGAATGTTGATTTTCTGCTTCACAGGAGCTGAGCGCTCGATACATTATGAAAGAACTAAAGGACAGGTAAGTTTGAATTTCTTCTATACCATTTGTTTGCAAACATTATGAGAGGTCAAGCAAATGGATTATCCATTGCTCACCGATCTGGAAAATTTTTAGTTGCATTAAAAAAACGGAGGGAGCTGAAATGAAGGGATCTCTTTTGAATTGAAGATGGAATGACAAGACCCTAGTGTACTTAGGATAAAATTTTATTCTTAATATAGTTTACAGGAAACTATTTCACAGTTCTGCGTACAATGGATCCGGTTTAGAAAGACGCAGAAGTAACTTTGAACAATTTTGAATGGCTGTTTTTTTTCCCAATGGTTACTCATTGTAGTCAAGCTAATGTACACTTTCAGCGTAAACACATAATGAGGATATGAAACTCTTAGAAATTGTGTCAGTTTCAATGGAAGGGGAGAAGTTATTAAAACTCCTACATTTTAGAAAGACAAAATATCTACAACAAGGCTATAATTGTTGTGGGACATCTACAATCGTATCTTAATGAAATTGTTGAAGTCTTTTGACTTTACTTACCTGCTGTTTTCAAGCGACGAAGTATCGTGGGATGAAGACTCATCATCAGATGAAGACCCTGAAGAGTAACTATTCACCTCTGTTGAGAATGCTTTTGTCTTGTATCACTAGGACTGTTGCCTTGATGGTAGAGGATTTATAGTTTTGTTCTGTAATTTGTCTTGTATCACTAGGACTGTTGCCTTGATGATAAAGGATTTATAGTTTTGTTGTGTAATTTGTCTTGCATGGAGAGGTTAGGATAAAAAAAAGAGTGGCAAATATAGTGTCATGAAACGGTTGCTGTCTTGACAAGCAAGATGAATTAATTATTATTCAGTCACAAGATAACCATTTAGAATGCTCTGTTGTCTTTAAATCAAACTCAATCAAACTCTTAAGATATTAACAGGCTAAAACTTCTGTTGACAGTTTATTTTGATGAGCTGAAAATGTTCAACTATGAGTAATTGCTCCAGGGGCTTTTGTGCCCAAATTAGAAACAAAGCACCATATATATATGTCATTAGAGCTTTTCACTAAGGTTGCTCTTGAATTTTATAATAATAATAATAATTATAAATAGCATTTATACTGCGCATTTCCATTTCCTAAAAGATGCTCAATGCGCATTAAAATGAAAAAGACATCACATCTTAAAAATTAATCGACACAAATGTGTACGTAAAACAAAGTATTATACATATAATATAAATGCATATGTGTAAAATTTTATACCAGAAAAACAGTCTCGCAGTGAAGTTGAAAATGTGTTCACTAAAAATATACAATACAATAAAAATTCACGAACAGTCAAAATACAGTTGAAACGTGAGTAACTAGAAACATTCATTAAAACATTAATTCTATACAGATAGAAAAACATTATTTATCTTATTTTATCAGATATATGGGTTGTTTGTAGGAAATGTAGAACTTTGCAGAAAGAAATAATGAGTTTATTGAGCTAATATTACTGGTAAATATCTATGAAAAGAAAAAAGAGTTTATAAATGATCATCCAAGCAGTTCACAAGTAGGCGGTTTGTGTTGCAAGAACAAAGATGACTCCCAAAACAGTGCTGGGTTAAAATTGCTTGTTTCTCAATGGCATTGCTAGAGTACAAGCATAATTCAGCATGTGTTCTCTGTCTGTGATAATAGTTGTTGTTTTTTGTATTTACTCGGCGAACGTGATTTTGTTTAGCTTTGAGCTAGTTGTTTAAAAAGAGAAAAGCTAGCATTAATAAAGTTCTCCTTGGCATAATGCTTGCTCTTATAAGATGCCTTATTCAATCTTTAATGACAAATCTTTTCATGTTTAGCTTACAGATAGTCTGGGTGCATGTGCACATAATGCATATAAATAGATATTTAATTAGAGTTGTTTTCCTACAGTATTAATTCAGTTCAAATAAATAATTGGAGTGCCTGCTGAAAGTCCGGGCTCTTGGATAATTCTCTTCATTTGTTGTTTACCTTTCCTGGTTCAGTTTCTATCTAGGAAATGTCTAGGATGTACCAGCTGTAATTGAACGTCATGTGCTATCAATATATAAGATGTTTCATGGTATCTTCTTCATGTTCAGGTTTTGTATTCTAGTGTACTTGTAGCATAGATTTGTGCTGACTCTTAGAGTTAGTTCCAAACATAGATGTTGCTAGATGTGTGTGCTAAACACAAAATGGGGACCTCTTTTCTGTGGTTATGTTCAGTCTCAAATTTCTTTCATGTTTTGGGAGTGTGGGGGATTGGGGGGGGGGGGATTGTAACTTCAGCTTTGGAAATAAGAGGGTTTGTAACATTTGTTATGTTTATAAAAATGTATTTATTAACTGTATCATGAGGAAAAGATTTGACTGACAGTTAAGTTCATGAAGGCCCTGTGGATTTTATGGGGTCACTTTTTGTTATCACAATGTTCACATTTTAATAAGCGTTCCCCACAAGTTTTTGTTTATTAAGGTCACCAGATCAATTTCTAGGAATCAATATTTTTTCCATCTATTAAATAAAAAATCTCTATGTTGACAGAATACATTAGAGACATGCTCTACTAATCTGGAATAAATTTTGAGGTGAGGTGAAGTGCAACAAGGTTTTACCCAGTGGCTGTGGGTGGTTTTAAATGTGGGTGGGGCTGAGAAATCAGGGTGGGTAGAGTTCAAAGGTAAGATTTCCTTGGTTCAGAGGACATTCCAGATATGTGTGAGTATGTCTCATTCACACTTTCACACGCAAATGCGCTCATATAACCTTATACAGTTGCGAGTGCCATAAAACACTTACCAAAAAAATAATTAATTAATTAATTAATTAAACGCATTAGCGCACACTTACAACAGTAACTGGATTAGGTGTGGGGTCGCAGAAATTAAGGCATTCCTAAAACGTGGGTCTTTGAGC
This sequence comes from Aplysia californica, assembly GCF_000002075.1. NCBI lineage: Eukaryota > Metazoa > Mollusca > Gastropoda > Aplysiida > Aplysiidae > Aplysia > Aplysia californica. Next base: position 291,561 of record NW_004797537.1, on the reverse strand, counting down.
GTGTTTTGGTTACTGGCACTGGGCCTCTGGGGAAAGTGTGTCATGAACTTTAACAACAGTTTCTGCGGGCTCTCGTTTGTTTCTTTTACCATTTTTCAAGAAGAGTTTCATAAAGAAAGGACTGTGGGAATGGGCTCATCCTTTGTTGAGCTCTAAATACATTTGATTGGCTGTTAGGTTACCATTGTTGTAAGTGGTGACCACAGTGATTGGATAAACGAGCAAGCGTATGTGTTCACCACATGCAACGAAAGGCGGAGGCGGAAAATTCTGAAACAGCTCTATCGGTTTCAACTGATTATCTTGTTTATTAGAGGAAACTTTCATTTACGGAGGGAAAGAGTTCGGGGGGTGGAGTGGGAGTGGGTGGTGCTCAAGCCCTTTAGCCCATCACTACACTCCACCACTGTTTTTACCCCATGTGTTCTTCTTTCTAATGGATTCAGCAGCGTACCTTACTGTAATTGATGTACTTGTTTTCAACGGCAGATTTGTTCTGGAAAGTTTGCTTATTTCTTATTTTCACAAAAATGGATCGACGATGTGTCTTCACAAAAGAACTTTTTCTTAAAACTTTTATTTTCAACTCTGACAGTGGAACTTTTACAAATGTCATTCTTTTTTATAGTGCACATTTATTAAATCTGCATGCCATTTTTCTAATCTTTTCTTTTGCAGAAGTACATATATATGTATCGGCCTATGTATATAAGAGGCATGCATACGTGTGTATGTGTATGGATATGCGAGTGTATGCATGTGTGAGGGTGATTTGTTCTTTTTTTCTGTTTTTGTCTTTGTATGTGTGTGTAAGGGGGGGGGGGGTGTCATTCACATAAGTATTTTTTTTTATATATAAAAGAGGTTTTAATAAACTTGTTTTTGTTATATTTAGATGGTCGTATATGCGAAAGGCTATACGTCATTATCCAGACATCCGCACCATGTTGGCTCAGTCAAGTAAATGTGCAGTCTGTGGAGATTCTTTCCTGAACACGTGGCTTGAATGTGTGAAGTTTGTGGATGCCAAAGAGGTAAGACCTGTGGAGAGAAAATAGGTTTCTCCTAGATATGAACACAGAAATTGTAGAAGAAATCAAAATGTACAATAGAGGTCAATATTTACACGCTTTTGTTGAATTCCTTAGAATGGGCAAGTCATGTTGTCTGAAGGTGAAGAAGGATATGTCAGAGTGCTTTTATCATAGCACATATCCCTGTTCAAAGGTAACATCTATGAGCTTTATAATTTGTTACAAATATAAAATTCTAAAACATTGGCAGCTTCTTCAGAAGCGTGGAGGCCAATTGTCATTTTTCAGGCTCTGAGATAATGACATACTGACAAGTTCTATTTCTGTTTAAATTACAATTCCAGCCCCTTGACAACTATGCGACTGTGGCCACAAAATATACAACTGCCGAATCTTTTTTTAGTTTGAGTGGAACAATCCAGTAGCTTGTTTGAGTTCTCCTGTTTTGCGTTCTTACGTTTTGAGTTTATTTTAAACATATGTTTGAAATATTTTCCTAAACGATAAGTAGTGCTATGAATGAACATATTTGTTCTTTATATGTTGTCTCATGACTGACCAGCTTGCTTTCTCACTCTGTCAACAGGACCTCAAGTTGACCTCAATCTCAGGCTCAATTCCTGTGCGGGCTCTTCTCTGTTCATACCGTTGTTTCAACGCTGCAGGGCACAATTATTATGGTGTTGCTTTTCCCTGAGAAAAGAAAAGATTTCACGTTATTTTGATGTCCCATAATTTGCTGCTTCTGTGCCCACCAGTGTATTTACCTGCTACAGTCCAATGATATATATATCACTTAACTTGAAATGAGATAATGCTTTGTTATTTGCCGTTGGGTTTATTTATACACTACCACATGTTTACTTGAACACAGATTTCATCAGCATAACAAGCAATGTTCTTATCATCTTTGAGACACAGATTATCTTTGTTTCCTGCATCTATACTCAAGATGCCAAAGGAGTTTGACATTTGCTATTCGAGTGCTGGCTTTGTGTTACATTCATCTTTAATTTAAAGAAGCAACAACAATATTTCTTCTTCACTTTGATATGAAATTTGTAAATTCATAGGCCTACAAAGTTTGTTTATCTTAAAGATAAAAATTTTCAAGGTTAACACTTTGCAGTCACACAGCCAGCAGTACAAAATAAACCATCTGGTCACCCAGCCAGGAGAGCGACTGCAAAGGACTTCTTGGGCCGGATAATTTTCTCCGGCGCATTATTGCACCAAGTGACTGCAAAGTATTAAAGTTTAGGAGATTTAGTCTTCATGTGACAGGTTTTCATTGTCATCAATGCTTCTCACCCTGGATCAGGGTATGGGTCACGAAAAAAAAATTTCCTTAAATCCCTCTCCCTGATTCACCTCTTACTCTTAGTATAATTGTGAGGCACCGTGGTGGAATCAGGCTCTCGTCAATTTTTGGGCAAGTAGAGTTATTGGTATCATCTTGAAACTTGTTCACTGGTCTTTTATTTAGATGAAAAAACATCAATTTATGTAGGATACAAGTTGAGATATTTGCGAAAGAAGGAGGTGGGATCACCTGTTTTCAGAGGCACGATTAGTGAGAAAATGGCTGCCAAAGATTAGTTATTTCCTAAGCTTAAGAGTCTGTGGTAACTGAAAATTTACATTTTTGTGACTTTAATCAACGCTTTTCAGAAAAATCCTCACAGAAATGAGTTCTTTAATGGGCATGAAAAGTGTTGAGACAAAAAACAAAAATTTGATAAAAAGTCACAAACCTGTGGAAAAATGCAAGTTTCTTCACTTTGATCATTTTGACGAGAGCCTGATTCCACCACGCTGCCTCACAATTTCATGTCTTCATGACAGCTTTTGTCACATCATAAACAGGGACAGGCAAGGAATGATGAAGAAAGGCCTTAATTGTTCTCTAGATTTATATAATACCATTTTTTGACAACGAAGCATTTGAGATGATACTTTTTACTGGAAACAGTCAGAGTGAAATGAAAAACTTATCTCGTCTTAGTTCTTGACACTTGGCTTGCACTGAGCTTAATTATTGAAGAGCCTGTACATTGTGTTGGTCACAGTGTAAGAGTCAAGTATTTGGGGGGTTTTGGCATTTACTGTTGGACATTGGTTTACAAACAAGTTTTTCTATACAACAGAATTTGTCAATGAAAAATTTACATGTAAACCTGAATGTTTGTGTTCTGGATTCTGTCCTTACCAAAGTTGGCAACAATAAATGTGAGGCAGCGTGGTGGAATCAGGCTCTCGTCAATTTTTGGGCTTGTAGAGTTATTAGTACCAACTTATAGCTTGTTTACGTGTCTTTATTTAAATGAAAAAAATATCCATTTATCTTGAATACAAGTCGAGATATTTGCGAATGAAGAAGGTGGGGTTACCTGTTTTCGGAGGTAAGATTTGTGAGAAAATGGCCGCCAAAGATTAGTTAATTTCCTTAGCTTAAGAGTCGGTGGTAACAGAAAATTTACATTTTTTGTGCTTTTAATCAATGTTTTTCAGAAAAATCCTCACAGAAATTAGTTCTTTAATGGACATGAAAGGTGTTGAGCCCAAAAACATAAATTTGATAAAAATTCCCAAACCTGTGGAAAAATGCAAGTTTCTTCGCTTTGATCATTTTGACGAGAGCCTGATTCCACCACGCTGCCTCACAAATGTTGCTGGAATGCATAAAGCAGAAGTTCAGTGTTTCAGAGGGGTGTCCACAGTGTTTCAGAGGGATATCCACAGTGTTGTAGAGGGATATTCACAGTGTTGCAGAGGGATATTCACAGTGTTGCAGAGGGATATTCACAGTGTTGCAGAGGGATATTCACAGTGCAGTGTTCTTTTAGGATAGACAAGTGGTTCTTCTTTCCCCCACATTACATTCTGCGTCTTGTCAGGGCTATGCTATAAGCCAACCAAAATTATCACTATTTCTCAGATTTGCATGAGCAATAGACAAATAAAGCTTTATTAAGTTATGTACTTCATAACACCTAAACTGCTTTGTGAGAACTGCTGATAAATGGGCTTGCATTTATTGCTTTGTCTTTTAAGTGACAATGCACACAATCAGGCAGCTCTTGCTATGCAAACGTTTGAGATTATTCTTTCTTGTCCTGAAGTTACTTGGAGTCATGTTTTCTTTGTTTATTTTACATGTACATATAACTTATTTTTCATGTGCTACACTCTCATAGCTCCTGTACAATGCAATGTCATGTGTGCAGTAATACTATTGTACAGCATGCATCTTTCTGTTGCTGTCTTCTGTCTTTAAACTCCCACTCCGTATGTACCTTCTGAGCCAAAACCATATTAATTTCCCTTCCCTTCTCCCATTGTATTGTAGATCTGTGATACTTTATTTTGAACATTTAAGGCTGTGATATTACAAATCTGTGCATCTGAATCAGATGGTCCAATAATTGAAGATGAACATGACATGGTATACAAGGGAGTGTAATCCCCCATCAGTATTTTCATGTATTTGAGGAAGTTGCGGGTGGTCACTGACATCCTGAGATACAATAATTTGTCAGCTGTGGCAGTTGTCTATAAAACTACTAGTTATACTGTTTTCCAAGTGGAGGGGCAGTTTTCCCTTCATTGTTTTCAGGTGAGAGCAGTTTAGTACGACTTTCATGTCAGAGGGTGAAACATGCTTAAAGTAAAGTGAGAAGTCTTCTGCTACTCTGCCAGGCTACGCATCCATCGAACAGTAAACAGTAAGCGATCATTGTCTCCAGTTTGCTTGAGAGAACAGCAATCACTGTAAATTGCAGAAGATAAAGGAGTGGTAGAAAAAAACTAGTTGGAATGTGTCAAAAAACTAATGGCGATTCAGGTGGGCTCATGTATCAGTCATAGTTTGGGGCTTTTCTGTAAGGATTGGAACAGAAACGATCAATTCCACAAAAACTTCTTTTCCCAATCCCAATCTGATCTCTCGATCCTCGCATGGTCTAGTTCATTCATAGCCTATGATGTGGTTTAGGAAGAAAGGCCTGCCAAGCGTCACACACCATTTCAACTTAGGTGTGTACAGACAGATTTCAAAAGTTAAGGTGTGGAGCTGACTATTTTATGTTTACTGTGCCATGAAAGTTTGTCAGTAGTTATCAGAATTTCCCGTTTGACTTGTGATACCTTTATTTTGATTCAAATTGTAAGAATATACACTTTATTTCAAGCGACTCTCTGCCTGACACTACACATATTTGCTTTTTTTTTCTTAGGGGGGAGGGGGGGGAGAGGAGGCATAGGGTGGGGATGTGCTCATGATATATATATATATATATATATATCATAACATAATTGGCTATTATTAAGCATATTATTAAGATGTACAAATTGTTTGTTGCAGAAAACTCAATATTCCACTGTCAAAAAAAGTTAACTTTCAGGTTTTTTGCTCCCTCAAAAACGGAATTCTACAAATTGTGTATACTGCTGTCTCATACTGTTCATCATGTGATGTATATTAAAACTTTGATGAAAAATGTACGCTCTGCCCTTGTCTTTTTGTGCAGTCATCATACACTGAAACAGAGATCTCATCAGGTTGCTCTAAAGAGTAGTCATTAGTTGTTTTTTTTTCACTCAGTGCATTAAGTGATTTCAATTAGAGACGAACTAGTCAGAGATGGCCCCCCATTGTTGAGAAGAACAATGGCCTTCTGAAGTAGATGCATATATAAACTAAAAATACAGACTTCAACAAAAGTTAAGGACCACCTTGACCCTGACAGACAGCCGTTTTTTATTTCAGAACAAAAAAGACAGCAAGGAATGTTTCAAAATTTTTTGCACTGAAAGTGTTAATAGGTTACCGGTGCGTACTGCAATGCTTCCAAAAGAGGCAAAACCATCACGTGCTGCACGGAAATCCCCTGGGACTTTAAGCCAAATTTGCTCAGGCTGTTTTTTATCGACTTGTGTGCTACACCACAGACATTCCCCAGTTACATTTATGGTGCACATCATAAACGGACGTACGGTTTCGAACTGTGCTCACTTTGGTGGCAATATAATCCGCCGTTAGCGCAAAATCCAGTATCGCATCAACTGCCACTAAGACTAAAGCTGAGAGACTTTGATTGTGCCAGAGTTATGACAAGGCTGCAGGATGGAGTTGGAGCCTGAGAAGTTATCTGAAGGCTTGCAGTGTCACACTCTGTCGTCATTGTCAGCCTGAGGCTGCGCCATCAAGCCACTCGATCAGTCCAAGAACGCCCATGTGCAGGTGGACCCAAGAAGACCACTCAGAGTTTTGCAAGTGGTCCTTAACTTATGTTGAAGTCTGTAGGCTACATCTACACACATTCATTCAGCCCCATACGGCACACCTAAAAAGTATACACTAGAATTCTGTAACCAATACACACGCTTTCATAATTACAGAACCATAGACAGCAAAGACAGCCTCTGAATACCTTGGTGCCAAAGACAGCTACATGTATCTCACCAAATCTGAACAAAATTCTCTTTTTCTTTTTTTTAAATTACTGAAACAGCTAAGCATGTTTTGCCTCAAAGGCTTCTTCAGGAACAACTGAAAATAAGTTAAGTTAAAGGGTTGGGGTCTGGGGGGTTCACAAAGAAAGTTTCTTAGTAAGTCATTAGGAGGGCCGGAAGCGACTCGGCGTGCGCCAGCTAGGTCAAGGGGTAATTATTAAGAAATCAATACCTACGGATCAAATTATCTTGGATCAAATGATCTCTCTTAACTTAAGCGAGTACTCTCGCCATTGCTAGGTCGGGGGCAGTTCCAGGTCAACGGGTGGTTAAAAACTGATTGCTTAAAATGTGAGATAGACGAGGGAAATGGTTGAAGCTACTTTGTAAAGTCATTGATAACAGAATGAGAGAGGAGAGAGAGAGAGAGGCAGAGAAAGAGAGAGAGACAGACAGAGAAAGAGAGAGAGAGAGAGAGAAAGGGGGAAGGGTGAGAGAGCAAGACTTGGGGAGGGGGGGGGGGGGTGGGTGGGTGAGAGAGAAAGAGAGGGAGGGGGGGGGGGATTAAACCCTTGACGACATTTTAAAAATTTGTTTGTTATCATTATAGATATCATAATCATATTCATCTCATCATAATCATGTTCATCTCATCATCATCATCAAATATTTCTTATCAAAGTACTAATAAATAGAAGAAAAAAAGAACCGCCGAAGCAATTGTCACAATGTGGGTACGTACGTTTATTGAACATTGAAACATTTTGACAGACACAGGGGTCTCGGAACTGGAAGCGAAGAAACCCAATAGTGCACGGTGGATCGACACACAGTATGACGCAAACTTTGTTCTCTTTTCCAACACTCACGACTCACCCATACTGAACTTCATCTGCCCACGCACAGTCATGAACTGAAAGACATTTCCCCTCTTAAGTCATCAGTGTTGAAGGTCGAAAAACAAAACTGGAAAACCAACCACTTCTCCTCTGTGCATCAATTGGTGTATTCCCGCATTTTGGCATAATGTAGTCTTGCTGCAAGCTGACACAAATATCACTATATGTGTGTGTGTGTGTGGGTGTGTGTGTGTCATACATACATACAAACACACACACACACACACACACAAACGTGTACATTTACACCAGCAAGATACAAGCCTTAACTTTTTCTTGCAGCTCGCTGAGCGACTGAACAGTAGTGAGCATCTACATCTAGCCTTTCTCGATGCCTTTCAGGAAACGGGTAACCGCTCTGCTACTTAGAACAAGAAAAATGTTAATAAATAATTAATACAAAGTTTTCTTGGCTGCTATTCATAGGACCCACAAGCCTCTAGCCAGCATAAGCTTCTACTGGCCATCAGATACCATAACAGTACTGAGTGTGCAGTTATACCCCTAAACACAATGTCCAAACTCACTTTCGTTGCATAGCGAGAACCCATTCTTTCTTAAAACTTATTTGATTTACATAAAATTTCACAACAAATTCACAAACATTCAGTCACCAATGTAAAATAAAGAGTTTGTGCATGCATTTCCTAGGCACAAGAAAAGAAGTCAGATCTGTGAAATACTTCGTGTAAACCGAGGTACAACATCAAAACTCAATGGAAAGAAATCAAAAGCTGGTAACAAGCATTCGCCCTGGCTACTGGGGCTGTTTTGAAATGTCGCAGCCTCAACATTTATCATCCAAGTTCCCATCGTCTCAGAACTCTCCTATTTTGTCAAATATTTTTAATTACAGAACATTTTCTTAAAGGGCATCATAATGTCTTTTTCTCTAAAAAAACAACAACAAACAATCAAACATGTATTTATTATCAATGATACTTTTGTTTCCTTTTACTTCATTGTGTTTTCCCCACAACTAATTAACGACCAAGATTGAAGCTAGAATAAGCATCATATTGTAGAACAAATTTCAGTACCCACTTTTAAAAAACTGGTCTTAAAAGCGCATCTCATCAAACAGAAAATAGTAGTATTTGACCGAAAAAATGTATGTAAATGGAATGAGGTACTAGAAAATTGAGGGTAGGATAAAAGTGAATTATGTATGGCCTGCTTCGCTGAACAGAAGCTTGCATAATAGAAAAATGTTTCAGTTCTGAATAAGAAAATGCAAGTTACCAGTAATAGGATTTTCATTGGTAAAGACAAAGTATAGACAGGAAGAGAGGAAAATTGTCCAAAATGTACACATATAGTGAATAAAAGTAAGTCATAAGAAACTGTGACCACTTAAATAGGACTAAAGAAACACTCGGTAAAAACAATTTCTTCAATCCTCCAGATCATAAAATAACACTACAGTAATAAGAAGACCGTTTCTAAATGTGAGGCAGCGTGGTGGAATCAGGCTCTCGTCAAAATAATCGAGGTGAAGAAACTGGCATTTTTCCGCAGGTTTGTGAATTTTTATCAAATTTTTGGTTTTTGGCTCAACACCTTTCATGCCCTTTAAAGAACTCATTTCTGTGTGGATTTTTCTGAAAAGCATTGATTAAAGGCACAAAAAATGTAAATTTTCAGTTACCACGGACTCTTAAGCTCAGGAAATAACTAATCTTTGGCGGCCATTTTCTCACTTATTTTACCTCTGAAAACAGGTGACCCCCACCTCCTTCTTTCGCAAATATCTCAACTTGTAGTCAAGATAAATGGATGTTTTTTTCATCCAAATAAAGACCAGTGAATAATCTTTAAGATGATACCAATAACTCTATATGCTCAAAAACTGACGAGAGCCTGATTCCACCACGCCTCACAAATTGTACATTTTTAAAATGATTAGCCATCATAAATAAAGTATTTTCACATAATGTACAATCAGACTCACACACAGACACACACACACTCCCACTCAAACACCCACATACATAAATATAATATAACTGACCAGGTAACTGAAGATGCATTGACACACACACAGACAAATTAGACATATTTCTACAAAAGATAAAGCACTATGTTGCATATCTGGCGGGTTTTTATGATTCATGGACATGAAAATATTCATGACAGAGGTATATATAAAGAAGTAAAATGCTCAGATGCATCTGAAAGACAACTGCAGTCCTTTTACCTTACATACACAGGAAGCATCGGAATCTATATATAGATCTGTACACACAACATCTCTTCTCTTGGCTATTTTCAATGTGCCTCATTATGACAACTCAACACTGAGCAGATACTTTTATTTCATCACATTCGTTTCCTTCCCTCTAGTATCTGAAATCTCAAAGCCAGCATCACAGAGGGATTGCAAGCAGGCTCCAATAGTGTCCTTCCTCCTGAATTTCCCTAACACAGAACCTTCATAAAACCCAGGTCACAGACTGAGCTAATAACTCCACAGCTTGTCTAAATTTTTCAGTCTTGTAATAAATACAAGCAAAACATCTGTGCAATTCATTTGTCCCTTCACGAAATAAGACTATTTTTAGTAATGAAAAGTGAATCAGGATCTATTATTTCCCTCAAGACTAGAATCTACAAAGCCGTTCATAAAACAACTACAATTTGCTAAACCCTTTCTTCCACCCTGCAGTTTGAACAGCACATCAAAACCTATGCAGTAATTTTGTCAAGCCGTAACAGGTCGAATTTTCAGCCGCACCAGAATCTCAAACGTCAAACAAAGATCCTAGTATGAATAGAAAAGATACATTTGACACAATGCTTGTCTGAGCAACCACACTCCCCAAACACTGTTCAAGAGCATGGAACAGTTTGACACTAAGAATAAATAACCACATAATGCAATGAAAATAATAATAATAATAATAATTGCATTTATATAGCGCATATCCATGCTCAAGAGCATGCTCTATGCGCTTTACAACTATTATTACCCCAGCAGACCCTCTGAGAACACTCTGAAACATACTCGGCTTCCGCGGAAGCATACAGTGCAAGCTGCGGATTTCATGCGCTCAAACACTATCAAACTGACAAGATCGTTGACTGTCTATAGCCAGGTACCCATTTCCACCTGGGTGAAGTGAGGAAAATTTGTGCAAAGTGCCTTTCCCAAGGACACAACGTCGGGCCCCTGACGGGATTCGAACCCACGACCTAATAGTTGCGAGTCTGAGAGCTTAACCACTAAGCCACCGATGCCACAATAGAAAGTATTGAAGCAATGAAGGTCATAAATACTCCTAGATGCGTATTTACTTGGGAAAACATTGGGTATTTCGTAGACATTGATACAATAGAAGGGAAACCTCATTTCCCTATTTCTGATTACTGAAGTTTACCATACATAGCTATTTATGTGCACTGTATATTGCCATGATTTATTGGTAATAAATATCTGGGGTTCATTAATTAATATCATTCACAGAAATAGTCAGACCATGAGAACCCTTTACAAACTCCCCTTTTCATTACAGACAAATTATTATCATTTGTCCTCAAACATTTCATCTATTGTCACAATGGAAAGAATATTAATGAGGTTGACAACCATCACCTGAAAATCGGTGATGCAAAAATTGTATTTTCAAGAAGTTAAAAATCTTTACATCTATTTTTATTCCAATTTGTCAATGTTGGCAGAGGTAAATGATCTGATCAGTTGCATGTATTGAGAAAAAAGAAAAATCTGAGAAATTCGTCATCTAATCAATACTAAGTATACTATTTATATGTAGGCCTATATAGCTTACAAGACTTGATTTTTGTCACTCCTAGTGATCAGAAATATCTCTTGAGAAAGTGAAAAGACTTCAAACTGGAGGGCAAAGGAGAGAGAGAGAGAGAGAGAGAGACAGAGAGAGACAGACAGACAGACAGACAGACAAGACAGAAAGAGAGAGAGAGAGAGAGAGAGAGAGAGAGAGAGAGAGAGTGAGAGAGAGAGAGACAGACGGAGAGAGAGAGAGAGAAAGAGAAAGAGAGAGAGTGAGAGAAAGAGAGACAGACAGAGAGAGAGAGAGAGAAAGAGAGAAAGAGAAAGACAGAGACAGAGAGCGAGACAGAGAGAGAGAGAGTGAGAGAAAGAGAGACAGACAGAGAGAGAAAGAGAGAAAGAGAAAGAGAGAGACAGAGAGCGAGAGGGGGAGAGAGAGAGAGAGAGAGAGAGAGAAGAGAGAGAGAGAGACAGAGAGAGAGAGAGAGAGAGAGAGAGACAGACAGAGAGCGAGAGAGAGAGAGAAAGAGAGACAGAGAGCGAGAGAGAGTGAGAAAGAGAGAGAGACAGAGAGCGAGAGGGGGAGAAAGAGAAGGAGTATCATCCTTATTCATGTATTCTGTCATCGATAATTAAGTGGGAAGGTACATGTTACTTTACGTTGTTTAAAGCATTCAGGACTCCCATAGAGTAAAATGCACTAAACCTTATAAATGTGACCCATTATTATATATGAGACTCCAGAGAAGAAAATATTCTTAATAATGATGCTAATCAGAACATCAGAAAAAAAATACGTTTTGCATAGTTAACTCATATTTCACGTCTCACTTATCTTATTCATACACAGATACAACAGAAATAAGACATATTATCTTAAACACTTTTCTCATGACAGAAACTCAATACAACTCTTTGGCTTTCTGCTATGCTCCACTTAATATCTTGATCAGACGCTTCACGATATAGACTGCAAGATGTCATGAACTTTGGAGTTTGAGATCAGTATCCCTCACAATATTCCTCTTCTAGCTCTGACTCTCTTGTTCATACGTCAGCCTCGAGACCTCATACAAAAGGCTGTTTCTTAAGAAGGCACAACGCTCACAGAGCATCATTTTATCACCACCACTTATCACATATCTGGTGAAAGTCAAAGCAAATATGAGGAAAATAAAAATGTGCGTGATCAAGATGTATCTTTCAGCAACAATATTTAGATTACAACTGGCAGTAATTAAATTACCTCGTTTCTAGTTGTCGTTTTTCTAAAATTTGGACAGTTATCAAATTCAAAATAAAATTCCATTACAAATTTTTCAAGCAGTTTTAAATGCAGAATTCAGATGATTTTCGCTCACACTAAGAGCCCATAAAAGTGAAATTTTTTTTTAAGTTCACAAAGTACAAGTTCACTCAAGAAATGTCCAAAACAACGGCATCTTAGACATTTCTTTACAACTAGCCCAATAAATTACACCGAGAGAGAATGTTTGAAAACAAATTGTCCATTAAACTGCAAGGGCTATGTATTCTCAAGGAAACCTTGCTGCAAAATAAAAACAAACTAATTTAGCACATATAAATAAATTAAATTCCTCAAAAAAGGTGAGACCTCTAAAGATCATGAATAAGAGTATAGAAATGAATTTTGATTGGCAGCCAAATGCATTGTCAGTGTAGCAAAGTTCCTGGATCATCAATATTGTCCCCTGCTTTTAGGAAAACCCATCTGAGCTGGGCAAAACTAATCTGACACTGGAAATCCCATGGAGCCTTCTAGAATGTTTTTGTTGTTAATTCAGCATCCCCTAGAAGGTGAATGTCTAATGAATGTTTATCTTTGTATGCCTAGTTGAAACATAGGCACTCCCTGTGATACAATCAACTTAACATAAAAATTCAGCATTATCAAAAACGTTTCCAAAAAATGTACATAAAAATTAAGGCAGTCTTCATATTTTACACTGAAATACTGCTAAGACATTAGGTTAGGAAAATATACAAGCTATATCTAACTGTTCTGAACTGGGTGCTAACACCCTATACAAACTGTTGTCAAAATGAAACTCATTCATAAATTCAGAAATGCCTGCAGAGATCATATATAATCATGAATTTGAAATGCTCTGGCTGTAACTGACACTGACAGTAGTGACAGTAACTCTTATCCCCAATGTTCCCAAAGGAGAAACTATCAATCTTAAACTAACTTTACCTGAACTAAAAATCCCTCAACACCCACTCAATTCACAGGTCACACAAATGAGCAAATATCATTGTATGCTCCACATCAGATTTGAGCAATTTAACAAAACTGACACATGGCAATGACTCAAAATTACTTTTGTTTTAAGACGATGCTTGCGACAAACTAAAGATGGATACACTCCACAGTTATAGCCGAGTGTCCCTAACTTCACAGTCTGACTCCACATCAGCATCTGTACCCTCATCAGTATCACCAAAGTTCCGCTCTTTTTTCTGCCGTAATGATTCTAAAATCATTTCTCTATCTTGCTCTTGGGCATGGTATGGATCTTCATCAGGCTGGCTATTGGAAGCAGATGCCAGCCACTGAGACACTCTGTCTGTCATGCCATGATGGTAGTCTGTCTCAATGCCAATCAGCTGAGACTCAATAGCGCCAGCAGTGATAGAATCAGGTTTCTCCATCTGCTGAAAGTGGATGGGAGAGTTGGGCTGGAGGGCTCTTCTCGAGGTGCCTCCATTGACGGAATGTAGCTGTGGCTGTAGTGGGCAGTGGTACGCAGGGGGTGCAAGGTCATGCGGGGAAACCAGGAAGCAGCTTGCTTTGTCGCCAGCTTCGCCCGCAGCAACGGAATGTGATGGGAGGGCTTCTGCCCCTTGAGCTGGCTCGTTGTCCTTGAAGCTCCAGGGGAGAGGAAGCATAGGCTCGTGTTTGTCATCTGGAGAAGGAGAGGACGCAGGGAAGATATCAAACACAGGACGTGGATTCTCTTCTGCACGGACTGCCGTAATAGTGTTCTGTGGAGAATGATATGGCGACCCTGTTTCTGTGAGGTTGTTATAAGCAAGATTATCTGCCCATGACGGCGCTTCCGACATGAGTGGATTCTCATCATCTGGAAGACTCAGGGAGACTGAAGAAGGCACAGGTGGCAATGATGTCTGGCGACGCCAAGGTAGAGAGCTTTCAGCGACAGTCTCTTCTTTCGGAGACGTTTCACCTTTGTCAGAGTCAGACTTTTTGTCTTCGTCACCCTTAGCATCTGGACTAGAGCTACTTTGTTCTGCTTCTTTCCGAGGGCGGCTATGTTTGCTGGTTGCTGGGATAGGAATGCTGGCGCTGATCTTGGTGTGCGACAAAGGAATGTCAGGGGGGCGGGAGTACAGGGTGTCACTCGTGGGGGCTGGCTGCGCTGTTGACGGGCCAGACGATGTCTCAACTGTTGTGTTTGTGTCTGCACTTGGTTCTACACTCTGGGTCTGTTCACTAGCACTAGGGGGAACGGGTTCTGATGAGTCTCCACCAGATGCGGGGGCTGGGTCAGAGGGAGGCGATTTCGATATCGGACTTTGCGAGTCAGGGTCAGACTGTACACCTGTGAATTCAAAGAGAAAAAATTGTTAGTGTTTTAAAATACACGAGAAAAAAAAAACAGTTCTGAGGGACAGTGTGCAGCAGGGGTCCCAAACTCAAATTCTCTGGGGACCACTGGAGGTGGAGTTGGGGTGAGCCTGGGCCACATTAAGCAGGACAGTAAAAATGGTTCGAAGTATCAAAGGCAAAAAAGTGGAACTGACCTAATCATTTCAATCTTTTTAATAGCATTTTAAAAAATAATCAATTCTTCAGAACACAGTGGCAAGAAGGTGCGTGTGAAAAAAATGTGCGGGTCACACTACATGCAAAAAAACACCTTGCTGTCAAGTAGGTGGCACAAAATATAGTCCTGTGGGCGTAAATTGGCCCACGGGCTGAAAGTTTAAGACCCCTGGTATACAGCATTTGAAAAGCAATACATGTAGCGAAGATCCAAGATGTGGTGGAAAGAGAAAAAAATCCAAATGACTACACAAATGCAGCAAGTCTTAAATTCGTATGGATGAGGCTGTTTGAAAATAAAGTCAGAGTAGCCGCAAAATAAGATACACAGAAGTCAGAAGTGGGACTTACCATCAGACATAGGGGGAGGTTTTCCTACGGTGAAGACTACCCTTGGAGCTGATGAAGAATCCTCTATATAGCAACTGTTTTCTTGAACTGAAAATTTTAAAAAGGCAAATTAAGTCTCACAGGAGATGGACGGGGACAAAGTCGTGAGCCATTTGCTCACGCCAAAGTACAAGTTTCAGCTGCCAGGAAGCATTTTTCTAATAATAATAAAAATAATATATAACATTTATATAGCGCATTTCCAAAAAAGTAGCTCAATGCGCTTTACATTGGAATACCCATTTTTCAAAAACCTTTGTTACTACTTCCTTTCTTCTCAAGCAATATACATTAATGCGCACACACACACACACACACACACACACACACACAAACACACACACACACACACACACACACACATACACACACACACACACACACACACACACAGACTATTTTCATCAAGACATAGGAACAGAACAAATATAATGAAAGATAACGTTAAAAGCTTATGAAGGATAGACCTGTAGGAACAGAAAATGTTTAAGATGTCTTTTGAAGCTATCAAGTGTTCTTATTTGTCTTAGTTTCATGGGTAATCTGTTCCACATAAATGGACCAAGATATGAGAAAGATCTCTCTCCATATGATTTGTATGATTTTACAGGTGACACAAGTAGGGTGTTATGGTTTGATGATCTTAGGTTTCTCCCTGGTTTATATATACTGATAAGTTCTTGTAGATAAAAAGGAGCAGTTTTAGGTTTTTCATATAAGGGAAAACAAGTACTAATCCTAGGGCAGTCTAACCTATAAGTTTTGCAGGTTTAAGAGATCTTGGTAGAAAAAGCTAAAGAACATCAGGCTGGTTAAAAACAGGGGCTCCACATGCTAGACAAAAAAAGCTGTTATATTCATCAAAATATGTTGTACATTGGACTGAAGTATGTACATTCCACTAACCCCGAGATCTGGCAGGGAATGATAGAAAGAGGAAGGATCTACAACACAGAGTTCTGTAAAGAATTTTGCTCTGTACAGAGAGGAATTTTGTTTTGTATTAGAAAGAGTTTTACCGCATTTGCAGCACAATTATGTCATATAAGTGCCGAAGATTAGAGGTGTTATAAAAGAGAGTAACAAACACAAAAAGAAGGAGGGGAGATAAGGCGACCAATTGTTTGATTGGAAAAAAGGAGTAAACCATACAAAAGCATCCGCCAGTCATTGAAGTACAGAGAAGAATGAGTATGAGAAGCTTACAACTGATCAAGCCATGTATTGCCATGGCCGCTATATCGCTGTACTTAACAGCCAGAGACTGAAGTGATGACCAAAGGGTTCACTTTTTTCGAAATTTTAAGACAACACCGAAGACGTAACAGAGAGCTTTTCTAGTTTCTAGAATAGATTTTTTCAACAAAATGTGAGCCATGTACCAAATGCATTGCTAAAAATTATGGCAAATAGTTAGAAAAAAGCTACATTCATAACCCAAAAACCTGAAAAAACCCAAATATTCACCCAGTAAAAAGGGTAGATGTGGCCACTACAAGAAACACCCGGCCCGAAAGGGCTCAATCCAGAATACTGGGAAGAACAAAATTGGAAAGAACAATGGTACCATCTTCTCTAAACCCCAGTTTTCAAGCCTCCTCCCATCATTTCTCCCTATCTTCCCTTCTGTGCAAAGAACCAAAGAACGAATACAGTAATTCTCTTACCACCACCAGGAAGAATCTCGGCCACATCAGAGAGCTGTTTGCTGAGACGAGTGTGAGCCCCACTGAAACTGACATTCTTTTTCACCACATGGCCATTCAGCACGGGGGCCCTGGAAGCGCCCATATGAGGGTGAAGGTTCCCATTAGCCACACCTTCCACAGAGTTGCCGTGGAGGTCCCGAATAAAATGCCGGAGCTGTTCTCTTTCGTCATGATGAAACGGTGGGTGATTGTGGACCTCGGCGAGAGTGTGACGTCGTTCACGAACCCACTGAAACAACAGAGCACATTATAACATGAATACCAGGAGGTGACATCTCTTTCTGTTTTAGTAGAGGTTTTACGGCGCTCGCAACTGCATAAGGTTATATGAGTGCCAGAAGATTAGAGGGGTTACTAGAGAGTAACAAACATAAAAAAAGAAGAAGGGGAGATAAGGATGATAGATGTTTCATAGGAAAGAAGAAGCAAACCACACACGAGCACCCGTCAACCATCCAGGGTGACATCTCTGATTCATCTCTGGCTCAGAGGTTGATGTGTAATGTAAAGGCATGCTATTGCTAACGGTACCAAGTTGCCATCATGCACTGTCATGTTATAAAAGAGACCAAACAATGCTATTTATCTTACCTAAAAGTACTGGGCTTTCTTTGTTTCTGATTGCAAGCTCTATAAGACACATAATACTTAGTAAAGTATGAAACTAACAAACAAATTTCAGGATCTCAGTAGAAAGTAAACAGTAGAAAAGCCACATTTTGCCAGGTACAGAATGGGATGTGGAGGAAACATGATAGAAGTAGGAACAGCAGACCACTCTAGACCATTTATGAATACTCAAATAGAGAAATACATACACCCCACATGGTGGTGTAGAGGTAAACTGCTTCGCTGTCCCACAAAAGACCCCATCAGATTCTTGTTAGTGCAAAATTTTTAGTAGGTATCTAGGTCTCTCTCCTTCGATGTCACACCCCTTTCAGCCCGAATTGGCCCTGATAAGCAGGGTTTCAACCTGCCTCCTAAATCAACTAAATTGTGTTGATGGCTGCATAAAACAGCTACTTCAACAACTCCCCCCCCCCCCCTCCCCCTTTAAAAAAATAAAATAAATAAAAACTTTAAAATATACAGCATACAGCCTGTGTTTTGTTTTAGTAGAGGTTTTACAACGCTCGCAACTGCATAAGGTCATATGAGCGCCAGAAGATTAGAGGTGTTACAAGAGAGTAACAAACATAAAAAAGAAGATGGAGAGATAAGGATGATAGATGTTTGATAGGAAAGAAGGAGCAAACCACACCAGAGCACCCGCCAACCACCCACAAGAGCTGCCTGTAACTTAAGGAAAGAGCGGTGAGAAAGTTGTAATGTTAGTTCCTTCTCTTACTGTGCTCCGTGGGGGATACATTGACTCCTCCAGCACCTGCTGGATGGCCTCGTCTTCTGGCGACTGCTTCACGGAGGTTGGGTCAACCATGTGCATGTTCACCACTGTTTCATGGTCTCTGTCATTAGGGACAGCGATCGTGGCACGTCGGCTGAAAGTAAAACAAGAACTCTTGAAGAAAATTCCGAGTTATTAAGAAAGGAACAAAAGTAACCAAACAAATGAAGTTAGTGTGTTAAAAACTAAAGGCACTGTGAAAAAACACTTCTTGTGGCCTCACGTATATTTCTTTTCCCATTTCTGTCATGAGAGCCACTACTAAAGCCTTCCTGATAGACAAACAGCTTTGTAGCTTAGCGGATAAAGCATCCTTTCTACCTCTGACAAGAGTCCTAATGAATCCATTATTTTCTGTCAACATACCTTCTTCTTTTTATAGGTTTTCTCAAGATATTTTGGATTTAGTTGATAGATGGCTCTTCCACCCACAACGAATTGTTATGTCATGTGTCACACATATTTTTCTGTTAGAACTGAGTGTTCCTAGCTTTAACACTTTGCCGCCTCATCTCGTCGATCGACGATGTTTAACACCCACTTTCTTTGGATTTTCCCCAAAACGCCTTCGCCTTTTGTTTGTAAGTGTGTACGCCGTTTGGTTCAATATGTACACAAAGAAGAACAGACTCGACTTGCACGTTTTGCGGCTGAGTAGGGAATGGCCCTCTGGCTCACCAGTCCTTTAATCTCGTGCTGAACTCAGTGGTTACAAAAACATTCATCGGAAATGGTACGAAACACGAACAATGTACACATATCAACATCCTCCCTTCTTTAGCAAGATGCATTATGTGCATTCCGTAACGTAACGTTTCAACATCTTATAGGTCAATTAATTCAAAACCCGTTATAGAAATATTCTTTATTAGCAAGTTAAATCATACATAATTCTACTACTAATATCATTTGAGCGTTACAGACACAACATAGAAAGCATATATAGCTCATGGATCCCATGACAAGAGTTTTTACTAGATGAGCCTTGTGGCGACACAGTGTTAAAGGAAAGCCATTATCTTTGTTCAAGGTCGTGTCATCTATTGCCAACAAATAAAACTGAGTAGAGAAGGAGCAGCCCCTACCTGTAGAGAGAGGCACGAGAGAGACTGGGCGTCATCAGCTGTGAGAAGGACGGGTCTCTCGACATGGTGGACGGGAAAGTCTTTGCAGCTGCCTTCGCATCCTGCAGGTTGAGCTTGGTGAACACGCGGAGGATGGAGGTGTCTCGGGTCTTGGGCTTCTCCCGCAGCAGCCAGGGCTTTAGGTACTTGTTGTTGTAGTACTCAAACCTGTGAGATGAGTGTCGATAAGCGCCGTAAAACCCCGTACTACTACTAGTGTTGATACACCATACACTTAAAAACACAACTATACAGGAACAAGAGTTCTTTGTTTTTGAGCCAAAGAGTTCGTTTAGTTTTAGTAGAGGTTTTACGGCACTCACAAATGCATAAGGTCATATGAGCGCTAGAAGATTAGAGGTGTTACAAGAGAGGACAAACATAAAAAAGAAGAAGGGGAGATAAGGATGATAGATGTTTGATAGGAAAGAAGAAGCAAACCACACCAGAGCACCCGCCAACCACCCACTGCCGAAGTGTAATGTATAGACAAGTTCGCAGTTGTTTAGAGTGAGATAAACAGCAACCCAGACAGGCAGAAGCAATGCAAGGACAGTAGTGAAAAATATAGGACTTATCTGTGACATCCTCCAACCTCCCACCAAAAGCCTTTACACTGAGGAGATTTCCCATTCATGTAATCTCATTACCGTTCAAAAAGACAACAACAAGAAAAAAAGTTTCAGCACCGTAAGGACTGTTTCTGTTTTAGAGAAAGGAACACTTAGATCTAAGCCATTTTCATTTTAGAATTATAGATCATGGTGAGTGGGACCAGCAGTTACCACACTTCCCCAAAAAACAAATTTCAACAACAGTGTCACTGAAAATCAGTAGAGAAGACAGACCGCAGCAGAACACCCACAGATCACCGATGATGGAAAAAGCTATTTCATGGGGGGAAAAAAGTAAGTGGAGTGATGAACAAAAGTAACTGAAAAGTTCAGTTATGGGTTACAATCATTTAAGGAAAATATTTGCCAAAATAAGGACGGTATTCACAGCAACAAAAACATGTTATCTGTTTGTGGCGTCGGTGGCCTAGTGGTTAGGCTCGGACTCGCAACCGTAAGGTCGTGGGTTCGAATCCCGTCCGGGCCCCGACGTTGTGTCCTTGGGAAAGGCACTTTACACGAATTTTCCTCACTTCACCCAGGTGGGAATGGGTACCCGGCTATAGACAGCGAAAGATCTTGTCAGTTTGTTAGGGTTTGAGCGCTTAATCAGCTGCTTGCACTGTATGCTTCACGGGAAGCTGAGAATGTTTCGGAGTGTTCTATAGTCTGCTGGGGTAATAATATAGTGTAAAGCGCATAGAGCTTGCTGTTGAGCGGGGATATGCGCTATACAAATGCTATCTATTATTATTATTATTATTATTATTATCTGAGACCCCTGACCGTTTCCTTCATTTTGCAGGTTTCTTTTTCTTGAAAAAAAACAAACAGTTCAAACCCTAGAAAATGTAGTGTAAATTTCACGAACATATTAGAAGCTGTCAATGCTGGGGATTCCATCTCTGTAAAAAAAAAATGATATAACTTAATCAAAATGACAATGAGCTCTAGACAAAGTCAACTCCTAGACAAAGTCAACTCACTTGTGCTGAATGGAATTGTGGCCAGATTTTCCCACAATGTCTTCAACCCCTGCCATGAGGTGATCTATGAACTGTGAAGAGAAAAAAAAAACAACAAAAAATAAAGATTAAAAGACTATTCATCAATTCTTGATTACAAATGGTAGTTGAAATAAGAATTTTTGAATTAGAAAAGCACATTCAAAATATTCAAAATAAATGATCAAGTGCATAAAGATGATAGCTGTGAATATTTGATTCAATTACCTTTGATATATTCTACTTGACTTACAAAAAACATCACACAAGCGAATTGATGAAAAGGAGGGAAGGAGCAGGCAGTTTAAAGAACTCACCCGTTTGTGAATCATTTCGTTCATTGAAGGGTCTTTCTCCTCCGCCTTCTCTACCTTCAATGCGTTCACCACAGGCTTGATCGTAATACCCTGAGTAAAAAAGAGATACCAGCATTAAAACCATAACCAAATCAGAAGATGAAGATGACATCCAGGCTAAAAAGGGGTACAATTCATCTCACACCATTGATTTCAGTCGAAAAAGAAAAAGGGTGTACTCCAAATCAAGTAATGTTGTAACCGCAAAAGAGGACCCCAAAAATAATACGAACAAGCCAAGTTAACTCTAGTCTATGAGGATCTAAAAAGATAGAAAAGGATGCTCAGGACAGGCTTCGCTTGAGTAATGCTGTTGATGGCCTGTGCTCCACTGTGAGTTAAAAAGGGCAAGAGAGAGAGAGAGATGAGGATCTCAGTCTTTTAAATTTCAATACTGACTTGAGGGCGATTAACCCTTTTCAACATTCACGGGTCAAAAAGACCACACCATATTTAAGCTCTTTCTTGGGGAAAAAAAAAAAGAGAACTCACATCTGAAGAATGTTGTATATTTTTCAATCATATAATGCCAAGCAATGTCAAGAGACAATAGTTCTTAGACTGGTGGTCACTGAAGCATGACACACTTACCCTTGATCAAAACATGAGTGTTTCAAAGTGTCAAACAACAGTTGATTTGTTTGTAGGAAATCTCATTTCTATTTGTATTTGAATGAATAATATTACTAGTAACATTTTTATGTCATTGTATCTACCAATGTAAAAGAAGCTTTCTGAAAAATAATGAATGAAAAGATTCTTTCTTTTCTTGCCATTACAAAAGGTAAGCTCCAGTAGCTGAGTGAGTAGTGAGTTTTGACTCAAGCAATGTCAAGCAAGTGTCGGTGACACGGGGATCAGATGGGTGGTCACTGGAGTGTGTCCTTGAGCAAGACATGACAACCCTAGCTCAAATTACAGGGCGCTGCACAGTGGCGACCGACAGTGGCATTCTTTGTAAACTGTTCTGTATTTTGTGTAGTAGTGTGAACTTGTGTATGTATTAATGCATGTATGTATCTATGTATGTACATATTTATAATTATGTATTTATGTTTGTATGTTTGCCATTGTTTGCCCTTCTGGGACAAATAAAAGTGTAATTTATTATTTATTATTATTTTAATCACACACGACACAATTTATTCTAGTTTCTGAGATACGCAAAGTATGGGCACATTTATTAGCCCAACAGAATCAGCCACCACTGTCACCCACAACGAAACTTCTAAATCAGGACAAGATAAAAGAAGGATTCCTCACTGACCTGGAGTTTTTTACAGCAGACGTTTTACGGAGCTAGCAACTGCATAAGGTCATATGAGCGTCAGAAGATTAGAAGTGTTACAAGAGAGTAACAAACATAAACAAGAAGAAGGGGAGATCAGGACGATAGATGTTTCATAGGAAAGAAGAAGCAAACCCCACCGGAGCACCTGCCAACCACCCACTCACTGACCTGTATAAAGACTGTGAAGAAGACCATGACCACGGTGGTGGACACAAACATGGCCTTCTCTGGGATGTGCTCCTGTTGAAGTAGCAGAGCCAGGCAGAAGGCAATACCACCACGCAGACCGCCGTAAGACATAATGAACTGGTCAATAGCCGTCAGTCGGATCAAACGACGACGGTTGACCATGAAAGACAGAAATATAACACCTGGGGAGTACAAGAAAACGGGTAGTTAATTTGAGGGTAAAGTAAACTGAACATCAATATCACAACAACAGGTGCCTAGGTTTTTACTTTACAATAACGACAGCAGCTGAAAAAGATTCCGTAAGGTAATGAACTCACAAATACCAATTTGAGATATACAAAGGATTATATTAGATACTATTAAGAATGAAATATGCATTCTACATGTTAAAATCCAAGTTGTTTTCATTACAGAATTCCTTTCTTTTCCAGGAGAATTCAAAACTATAGAAGCAATTGCTGGTAGATTAACCAGGATATAGTCATCTATAAGCAATAATTTCCTTCACAACCAAGAGGAGACAGACTCCCACACAACTCAGCACAATAAAAGAAAAGTGTGTGCGGGGCACAGCGAAAAAAAAGTTTGCTCCGAGGAGTGGTCAGGCGTGTCTCAAACCAGCTCCTCATGGAGACAATTAGTAGGAAGACCCTGAGGTGGACGCTGGAAAGGAGAGATGAGCAGCTATGGACATGTGCCGCCTGCTATGATTCTAGCTCTGGATCCAAGTAAATCCAAGCAATCATTTGAATATTGAGACCTGAATTTTAACAAGCACACAGAGGATGAAAAAGCGCAAAAAATATTATGCTATATATATAACAGAACATGATAAACATTACATTGTTTTGTTGATGAACTGCTGGCTTCATCAGATAACATAATCTAAACAAAAAAAAGGAGAAATAAAAAAACCCTTCTTCTCCTGAGGGCAGTAAGTAAAGTCACACCAGCCTCAGTGGGAGAGCTACTGATGGGTCAGTAATGACCTTCCTAAAAACAATCAAAGGAACTCATGAAAGCAACTCCAAAACCCTTCACAGCACATGTAACAAAGCGATCAAAGGAACTCATGAAAGCAACTCCAAAACCCTTCACAGCACACTTAACAAAGCGATCAAAGGAACTCATGAAAGCAACTCCAAAACCCTTTACAGCACACTTAACAAAAGTCAAAGGAACTCATGAAAGCAACTCCAAAACCCTTTACAGCACACTTAACAAAAGTCAAAGGAACTCATGAAAGCAACTCCAAAACCCTTTACAGCACACTTAACAAAATGGAAAAGACAGGAAAAGTAAATGATACCACTTAAATATTTGCCTCAGACATTTATTAGTATGGCTCTTTTTGTCTATGCAGACGGTCAAGTTAGCTTAAAATGGTCTCAAGGTTTTCTTCATGCAGCTTCTTTCATGGCTAATTCTTCCTATGTTTGAAGCGCAGATTCTGTCTCAGTGCTTGCATGTCAGTGTCGTAGATCAAAGCTCTGTATTTCCGCTGTTTTCCTTTCGTCGTTGGCGCTTCTCATTAATTAACATTTATTAACTGGTAGTAAAAAGTCAGTATTCACGGAGAAACAAATCCTACCAGTGACCCTGAAGATGAGGCAGAACAGCACGGTGAAGAGGATGAAGTCCAGATGCCACTCATGATTCTCGATGACCACAGACAGGCCGAGGAACATAAAGATGACGGTCTCAGAGATATTGGCCAACATCTTCATAAAGTATTTGACGGTAGTTGTTGACTTCTTTGCCATATTTGCTTCAGTGTAATGACGCATCACGATACCCCCGAATGTCAACCTGAGGCAGGGGGGATGCAAAAATAGATTAAGACAAAGATAATAGCAGGACTCATTGAGTGAGGTAACTAATCCTCAAAGTGGTCTTACACTATTGGATATAATGAACATTCTTATAATTGATAAAGTCTTCACAATACTGAGACACTATTACGAAATAAATTAATGAAATGAATAGCAAGATTCATTGTTTAAAGTAACTTATCTTCAAGGTTGTGCAACAATACTTGATGTAACGAACATTCTTATAATTGATAACATCTCATGAAACTGAGACACTGTTAGGAAAAAAATTAATCAAACAATGTACTCACAATGAATTTCTTCAAGGCGAAAATGTAAACACAAGGAAGCATTTTGGTAAAAATGTTAGCTTCAGTGCTTATCATCGAAATAAATTGAAAATCAGCAGATTTTTTTCAAAGCAACTCTTCATTCCCCATTCCTCTTTCGTACTAGTTTCACTGTCAATTAATCACTATTATATTTGACTGAATGATAAGTAACACCCTACAAAAAATAAAAACAAGCTGTACATACGCCAAGATGCCAGAGAGCTCCAAGCTTTCAGCCGTCAGGTAAGCCAGATATCCAAGGACAAATATGAAGAGTGGTTCTAGAACTCTCACGTGGTCTGTGTACTTGGTGATGAAGGCTCCTACTAGGCCATATACAACACCGATCAGAGTCCCACCTAGGACCACCACAAAGAACTGAGCAAAACCCATGAGGAAGTCGACAGCTTGCAGGTTGCTTTCCCCAATCTCCGTGAAGCCTTCCATCATATGGTAGATCACCTGGCAGTGGGGGAAAAGGCAGAGACATGAGACAAATTAAATCAATAACACTAATCAATAAGAGAAAAGAGGAATGGCATAAATACCAGAACCACCCCCACCCCCCAAATCTTACCCAAACTCCCCCCTCCCAC
>NW_004797537.1:263632-265652 GCF_000002075.1 Aplysia californica | reverse complement strand
CCCCCCAATAAAAAATCCTCCCAAGCCCAGAGTACTCGCATGGGTGGTTGGAGGGTGCTCTAGTGTGGTTTGCCCCTTCTTTCTCATTAAACATCTATCGTCTTATCTCTCCTTTTTTTTCGTGTGTTTGTTACTACCTTGTAACACCTCTAAACTTTGGCACTTGTAAGACCTAAAGATGTTGCAAGTGCTGTAAAACTCTTACCTAAAAACTATTTTTCAAAAAGAGTACTCACCACAGTGACGCCATCGTTGAGCAGGGACTCCCCAAACACGATGATGTAGAGGATCTCGTTCACCTGGATCTCCTCAAAGATGGCCAACACGGCCACCGGGTCCACAGCCGAGATGAGAGCGGAGAACACGAAGCAGTGCAAGATACTCACATGCTGGTGGATCCAGCCTATGTAGGACATGCCCCATAGACCCAGGCCTGGGAATGGAGAAAAAAAATATATATATAATATATAACTGTAAATGTTACACGCCCCCTTTGATAACAAAATGTGATAATTTAGGAGGCCAGCTACTTCGAATCCACATCTTCTGTGTGGCACACCCAAGCCAAGAGTCAAACCATCACATATATTACAGACTCCTGCCATACCTGGGGAAAAACCCGGAAAGAGATGGGGATGAGTATACCATTACAAATTGTCTCGAGACTTTTTTGTTTGCCCCTGGACGTTCGTGGCTTGAAAAGTGGACTTACACGGATTCAACGCCCATTTAAGGACATGAATGATATTGAATATTTTAAGTGGTAACAATGAAGACAATTTAAACTTTGAAGATTCGACGAAGGATCATGCCTTCTGCAGTCCAACATGTCAACAACTCAGCATGCTGCAAGGTAAAGACAGACAACTTACATCTGAAAATTCTCTCTCTCTCTCTCTCTCTCTCTCTCCCTCCCTCTCCCCCTCCCTCCCTCTCCCTCTCCCTCTCTCTCTCTCTCTCTCTCTACCTTTTCCCTTCTCTCTCCTTACCCACCAAAAAAAATGTAAGTCTCCACACAGGCAAAGAGTGTTTAATCGTAAGTGTTTCTGCCACATTGGCACAACTTAGGAGATCCACAAGGCGCTCTGTTTCGACCCCGCTTGCCACAGCCAACTGGGGCACAGAGGAAAACAGCATTTCCGGACGTAGCCAATCAAACAGATTTCCGAAATGCGGAAATCGCGCTAGCCTCTCTTGCACGACAGCTAAAAGCCCCGACCATTACACACCACAGACAGAGGTACAGTTATGAAATTACGGAGTAATATTTCGCTTAAATATAATATAGAACAGCCACACACATATGTGATGCAGCGTGGAGGAATCAGGCTCTCGTCAATTTTTGGGCATGTAGAGTTATTGGTATCATCTTAAAGCTTGTTCACTTTTCTTTATTTGGAAGAAAAAATATCCGTTTATCTTGAATACAAGTCGAGATATTTGTAAACGAAGGAGGTGGGGGTCACTTGTTTTCAGAGGTAAAATTAGTGAGAAAATGGCCTCCAAAGATTAGTTATTTCCTTAGCTTAAGAGTCCGTGGTAACTGAAAATTTACATTTTTTGGTTCCTTTTGCCAACGCTTTTCAGAAAAATCCACCCAGAAAAGAGTTCTTTAACGGGCATGAAAGGCGTTGAGCCAAAAAACAAAAAAAATTTATAAAAATTCACAAACCTGCGGGAAAAATGCAAGTTTCTTCACTTTGATTATTTTGACGAGAGCCTGATTCCACCACGCTGCCTCACATATTATTGTCACATGGCATTGACAGAGTGCAATAAAGTGTTTATTACGATTACAGCAACACAGCAGGCGAAAGGACAGCGAAGAATATGATCACCGAAAACATTCAGCAACAGAACATCGCGTAAGTCAAAAATATTTCTACCATTATAATACTGCTTGTTCATTTTCGGCTCTGATCGCGTGACTCAAATAATGTGTTACTGGGAGAGAAGGGGGGAGGGAGGGGGGCTAGAAAGAGTGACAGAAAGAAGGAAAGAAGGGAGAGAGGGGGAGAGG
>NW_004797537.1:262027-263415 GCF_000002075.1 Aplysia californica | reverse complement strand
GGGGGAAGAGGGAACGAACTTGAACTGACTCCAGACAGAATCGTAAATCCGAACCCCGAACTCTATCGCAAAAATCATTAGCAACACAGCAACAGGTTGGTTGGTGTGCAACGTTTTACAGTCTCCGCATTAACCGCATTCCCTTGTACATGATAACAATAGCAAATAAATACGGTAGAGGGACGGCTACATATGTAGAAAGGAAGGACGATGATAGGTATAGTTTAGTTTAGTTTTTAGTTGTAGTAAGAGTTTTCCGGCACTTGCAACACAATAAGGTCATATAGGTGTCGAAGATTTGAGGTGTCACAAGAGAGTAACAAACACAAAAAGAAGGAGGGGAGATATAGACGATGATGGGTGTGGAGAGTTTGTTTTGTTTGAGTAAAAAGATGCACATCGACACAATAATGGTCAGTTAGTGCTGGGGAAAAGTTAGACAGAGGAAAGGTAAAGAAGTAGGACCTACCAGTACCAGTGGCGCCCTCCAAACCACCTGCTGGGTATTTTAGTTTTAGTAGTGGTTTTACGGCGCTCGCAACTGCCTAAAGTCATATGAGCGCCAGAAGATTAGAGGTGTCACAAGAGAGTAACAAACATAAAAAAAGAAGAAGGGGAGATAAGGGCGATATATGTTTGATAGGAAAGAAGGAGCAAACCACACCAGAGCACCCGCCAACCACCCACTCCTGCTGGGTATGGAGAGACGGGAAGGACGAAGTTTTAGTTTTAATTTTAGTAAAAGTTTTACGGCACTTGCAACACAATAAGGCCATACAAGTGCAGAAGATTAGAGGTGCTACAAGAGAGTAACAAACATGAAAAAGAAGGAGGGGAGATAGAGACGTTAGGCTTTTTATAGGAAAGAAGGAGCAAACCACACTAGAGCACCCGCCAACCACCCATCGGGAAGGACGAAACAGTTGCAATGACAAGAGGGCCATAAAGACATGACATGCGTTTACGACATGGTGGCATTAGCCTGCGGCGACCTAGGACGGACAGACCTCGTAAATAATTCAACCACGCACAACTAAGTCCGGCAGCTCTTATATTGGAGTGATGTGATATCTCTCCCCATCTACACAAGAGATGGGCGCGAGGCTGGAAGGACAGTGGTAGTAGTGGACTCATTAGTTTTCTGGTATATGAAACTGGTGGAAGAAATCTGAGCATTATATCAGTCAGAAGTCAGCCCCATTGTTTTCAGGGTTTGTTCATGGGGTGGGGGGTGGGGTGGGGGGTTGGGGTCAGTTATGAAAAAAGTACAATGTGTATTTATCTGCGTGTTTCATCTATTCATTTGCTTGATGACAAACACACACACACACACACAAACACACACACACACACACACACACACACATACACAGAGAGAGAGAGAGAGA
>NW_004797537.1:259167-261602 GCF_000002075.1 Aplysia californica | reverse complement strand
AGAGAGAGAGAGAGAGAGAGAGAGAGAGAGATATGCCGTTATGACGTATGCATATAAACTATTTTGAGTCACAGAAGCTAATGAAACACACTGCCCTGTTTATTTCTTCCCATAGTGGGTCAATACAGTAAAATTGCATATATTGTGAATATGCAGGCGTGTGTTGTATGTGTGTGATCGCATGTGCGTGTGAGTGAGTTGTGTGTACGTGTGAGTGCGGGTGAATGTGTGATCGTAAGTGCGTGTGTATTATGAGTGTGTGTGGTGTATGTGTACGTGTGTATGTGTGTGTGTGTGTGTGTGTGTGTGTGTGTGTGTGTGTGTGTGCGTATGTGTGTACCTGTGTGTGTATATACCCGTGTGCGTGTGAGTGTGTGAGTGTGTGTGTATGTGTGTGTTTGTGTGAGTGTGGTATGGTGTGTGCAACTGTGTCTCTCCGACCACATCATCCATCTATGACAGCAATGCACCAAGCTGGCAGAGAACCATATGTTTCTGTTTCTCATACATCATGATTGTAAAACACAAAAGAATCAAAAGAAGACACAGAAAAAGAGCAGAATACATTTCAAAGCAAATACAAGCAGCAGCTCTACCGAAGTAACAACAAGAAAGGGAATGCATAGTTTTTTCGTTTAGTTTTAAGAAGAAAGAGTTTTACGGCATTAGCAACACAATAAGGTCACATAGGTGCCGAAGACTGCAGGTGTTACAAGAGTAACATAAACGAAAAAGAGGAGAGACAAAAGGACTGTAGATGTTTTGACAGGAAAGAAGGAATAAACCACACCAGAGCACCCGCCAACCACCCACAGGATCGGGAATGCAAGGCAGGGGGTGTCTGCTTATTCTAAAAGAAATCAAGATAAGGCAATCCGATACTTACTTAATTTCTTCAGACTTAGAAAAATCCACCACAAGGGAAACATGATCAGCGCACGTCTTTGCAGTTTCCCTGAACGTAATCCAAACTAGGGGAGCTAAGATTGTCGCTAAGATATCGAGAGATTTCCACCGCCTCTCTCTGGCCTCGAAACGACGACGTGAAAAAGTCGAAATTTTGAATGTTTTGTTTCACAGTCAAAAGGCAAAAAAAAAAGAAAGAAAAAAAAAAGACACTCAACAATCGCAGGAACACGTCACGTGATTGCTTGCATTAATCACATTCTTGTCTGTACTAAGATGCCTGAAAAGAAACGTCGTAGGCTGGTGGTGATGTTGGTGACGGAGCGCAACGCCCTACTAGACAGGGCAGATCAGTTCGAAGATGGAGACTCTACACAAGTTCCCCCTTGGGGACATCATGCAGAGAGGTAATGTTGTTATTCCAAGAAAGACAAGATCGTGAGAGATTTTAAGTCTGGCTGCTCCGCGTGCTGTCCGGGCGGTATAAAGAAGAACAGAACCTAATTGCACTAGCCCACGTTTTGTGTCTGTGCACACTCTAAATTAAGAAAGAACGGACAACGCCAAATATAAGGCTCTTTTTTTTGTCTTGGGTCCTGTCTACACTCCACAGAACGACAGGCGGCAGGCAGGTAATCTCGACTGACTGTCCCACAAAGAGAGGGTCGTCACAGAACACGGGCGTCACGCGAGGGAACGCCAAATGAAATGGAAAGGCATGCAGACGACCAGCAGTTTACGTCGTCTGGCAAATCAAAATGGCAAAACACGGGGACAAAGGTCATGGTCACAGCAGTTGGATAGGAATCCAGACCAAACTATAATACCCGCAAGTCCAATTACCTCTTTAGAAATAGGAAGAAACAGAAGGTGCAATAAAAAAGGGGGGGAAGAAACTAAAAGAAAGGGGGAAATTAAGAAAATCGTAAACGAAACTCGACAAAACATATCCTGCAGGTCACGGAATGAAAGCAGAAACTATTTACAAAGGACAGCAAAGCATGGATGATTTAGAGACATTAAAGACCTGGAATACACGCGTGGTACCTTTTCAAACAAACAAAATCTCCGGAAAAAGAAACGTAAACACTGCTATGTATTTGGAATAGTCCAGAATAAAGAAAGACCAACGAATAACTGAGAGCAACAATTCATCCAATCCAGTGAGCCTGACAGCTATGTGAGCACACTCACGGGCAGCGAGCAATGGAAAAGTAGGCTACATAGACACATCAGTTGTCTGTAGCACGGGAACACGGAGGTCAAAGATCACAAAGTCTTGTAATGGAACCGAGACCAAATAAAGCAAGCTAGGCCTACTTCGTGACGCAGAGCATGGAAACGACTTTGGACCATGAAAAAAGGAAGAAAGAAAGAAAGATAAAAAAAAGGCTTCAGTAAATAAAGAGGACATCGACACAATAAGGGCCATTTGTGACTGCAGCACTGACAGATAGCGGACAGCAAAAGAGTGAGAGAAAAGAAGCAGGAACAGCCAGTGGTAAAAAGGAGAAATGAGCAAATCGAGC
>NW_004797537.1:255796-259028 GCF_000002075.1 Aplysia californica | reverse complement strand
GGGGGGCTGTAGATCATGACAAGCGTCGCAAAAACAAAATTACCTTAAGCTAGCTATGGTCGCAAATTTCGCAACTTAAGATTCAGGATGTATGTACAATACTATCAAACCAGGCCAGGTTCGCTCACAGAGCCAACGATCGCCACACAAATACATGGTAGGAAAAGTGTGTACAGAGTACAGAGGCCGTTGCTGTAATAATGTTGTTAGGCTCTTTGTCTTGCAATTCAGTGTGCAAGATCGATTCCCACGACCTGAGAATTGAAGATGCTGGATAGTGCAGTGTGTCTTCATCGGCTTCTGTCACGAATTCAAGATATTTAATGTTTCAGCAAGAATTTGTTTCACACAGCCCAGACTATAGTACTGAAAGTCAAGCCAAATCAACCTGCCTCACAAATTATCTAAATTGTGTAGACTTGCGTGTGCAACACAACAGCAGCAGCAACAACAAAAACAACAGCAACATCATCACCAAAGCATTAGACAAAAATAATGATCAATCCAAGAACACAAGAACTGTACCAACCTATGCCTAATGTATTCCATAACGTGTTGACCACAGCCAGCAGCAAGATCGTTCCCAGGTTGTTGAAGAAGGCGCGGTTGGGCATGTGGTATCCGGCATCGTAGATGATGGGAGGGAGGAGGAAGAGGAAAAATGTGTTGGCGTCAAGTGAATACTGCTCGCTGTCGGCGGTGCCGGTGTAGTACAGGGTCACGCCCACTAGGATACCAAGTGTGATGAGGAGACAGCTCTCGGGGAAGATATGCGGCAGTTTGTCGTAGAGGTGGAAACCTGCAGATGATTAAAAAAATGACTTCCGGTTAGTATTGAGGTACAGTAAGGTGACGTTCAGTATGGTATGGAAAGGTAATATATGAGGTGGTTTGCTTGCTTGAGAAAGACAATAACAGTCATTTAGTGCTGGGGGGAAGCAAGGCTGACTGGCAGAGACAACAGAGGGAAAGTAAAGAAGTAGGACCTACCAGCTGAACTAGCAACACGATAATACGGCCATCCATATAAGTGCCGAAGAGTGGAGGTATTACAAAGAGAGTAACACATACTAGATCTAGAAGAGACAAGGATACATACGACAGATGTTTCACACACCAAAGAAGGGGTAAACCACACCAACCAGAACACCCTCTAAACCCACCTACATCACACACATTCACGTTGGGCGGATCTCGTCCAACTGACAAAACATTACATGTACTAACTCTCATCGTCGTCATGGATCTAAATGATGTCACTATGTCTACCACAAGAGCACAATTGACGGAACTAAAGAGATGTGTTCACGTTCTTGAAAACGAGAAAACAGGATGTTAAGGGAATAAATATAGCCATTTCCCCACGCAAAATTTCTTGTAAGGACACAGTAGAATTCGTTCAGGTTGCAGATTTCCTTCAAAACGTAACAAAGAAGTATTTTCATTGAATGTTTTGCTGTCACTCTCAAAATCAAAAGGAAATCTTCAGAACAACTCTATCTCCTTCCCAAATGTTCAGCTTTGTTTAATTCAACCAGAGACTCTGCAGTAATACTGTAAACCCTCTCTGATTCAACCCTTTGATTTAAATTAACCCTCAAACATCCGAAGTAAAAGTGAACATAAGAAAGAAACACTCAAGTCTGAGTTCATGAATATCCAACAGTTGCGAGTTAAATGTTAACACAGACAGGCACACAAGCCATGAACACCCACGTTGCGAAGGAACAAGCTCGACTAGACAGAGCTAATTTCTTTCCAAAACAACGACATTGAGATCTAAATGTCTACCTCGTGCGGTGGCATCACCTTCAGTCCGCCAGAGCAGCATGGCTTGACGATAGAGAGGGAACAACCGACCCTCAGTCTCGCACCTCTAGCCTCCTCGGCTTTCGAATTTCCTTGTCTCATCGACTCAGACCAGCCTCTAGTCTAGTCTACAAAGCCTACATGTACACCGTTAGAACACAGCCGCCCTGGCAACAGCCACTACAACTAGGCCGCATCCCCAGCGCAAGTGTTTGCATTTTCTTTCACCCTTGAACTTCCCCCGTGAAATGTCGGCATTGAGTTCTCTCGAAGCTTTAAAACAGACGGGGGTTCCGTTCCGATATCATGCAGTTCTACCAATATGAAGTAGGTCTTCCTCATAGGCTCTACATACTCAGGAGTAAGTCTTTTAGGATGAGGAAGAATAAAAGGATACACATACACAAAAAAAAGTCGTAGGAAATGTGTGTACTAGAATTACGAACCAACTGACAGATACATGTATATGAAACCGTTCCCTACGAGTCGATGTTGTCGTATTGTAAGGGGTGTAAAAGACAGCAAAACATTTGTTGGGGGAGACGGTGGGGGGGGTGCTCCCAGGGGAAAGGCAGGAGAGGAGGGGGGCCACGAGACAGACAGTAAGAGAAAGGAAAATGAGGAGAACAGGGGGCGCGCGCGGAGATAGACAAAGAGACGGCGATAGCGATAGAAAGAAACAGAGAGGGAGAGAGAGAGAGAGAGAGAGAGAGAGAGCTAGGGGAAGAAAATGGGGCAATGCTAAGGCTGACCAAGACAGCATGTTTCAATATACACATGGTGAGACAGAGAGCTCCGTGTAGAGCATTCTCTGAACTGCACAGGCTGAACTAGGAAAAAAGCAACATCCTCAAAACCCAACAGCCTAACAACAAACAAAATATACGCCAAAAACAAACAGCGAGACACAATCGCCTCTTTACCATGCGCTCGAACAAACACAATAAGGGCTCTCTTTCGGAACGAGTCTTCGTCTGGCCTCCTCACACAGAGACCTCTTACGTCACAACAGCGAGCCCGCCCCGCTCAGCGTCTGCGGGCGAGTAACATAACGGGTTTCAGGCTGACCTAGTTCGCCCTTTGGCCCCGAGGTCAAACAGCGACACCTTTTCCACAACTGAAGTATGTACTTTCGCGGCACACGCGCCCACCATCCACGCTGTGTGCCACACCACCTCACGTTTCAACAAGGTGGTTTCCAACACGAATTTCCGTTTCCATCAGAGTCGGGGGAAACAAAGATAAAAGCGAGGCGGGAAGCCAGGAAATGGCTGCAGCGAAGAGTACATTTTGTCCATCCCTGTGGGGTTAACAACACGCAATCGATCTTAGAAATGAGGTCAAGCAGAAACTGGGGACGTCGGCGCTCACGCGCCCTTGCCAGCTTCCAGTCCGTTGTCCGCTACTGCGTAATAACGTGCTC
>NW_004797537.1:251749-254086 GCF_000002075.1 Aplysia californica | reverse complement strand
AGAGAGAGAGATGGGGGTGGAAAAGGGTGGTAGGCAGGTGGTGTAGATCTTTTTAGACAGGTATACAGACAAAAACACACTAAGAAAAGAAGACAGAGACAGGCATACGAAAAACAATGGTTGCTGTTGTCGTTGTTATCTTCGTTCTTACCACGTCGAGCAGAACCACACTGGGAGAACGGCAAATAGTAAGCAGAGCTTGTCATTTTCCCAGGATATTCCTCCATTAATGGAGGCTTGGCTCCATCCATCGTCAAATGTGGAGCCTCAGACTTCAGAACTCACGAATAATGTACAGAAGCTCATTTCGTCTATTTCCCGACTTAACACTCACACGAACTGAAGAGTCAAGGAGCTTGACATCATGACGTAAAACCCACATTTGAATCCAACACGAGATCGGGAAAACATCTGCCTGGAGACGATGTATCTTGGAACCAAAATTAAACTTGCTCCTCAGACAGTCACAGTATCGTATTTCATAAAAGTACAGGGAAGCTACATACAACAACAACAACATTAATTTATCAGTTTCAGTGACGGATACAGGCAAACAAAACTGAGGTACATACAGTGGCTTTGTCCTTGGACACGTTAACAACAAAAGGAATTTATTAGAACTAAAACTCGCAGAGTGTTATTTAACAAACTAAATCCCTAAAGCTGTACACATTTGAAGATAATCTCTACAACTACAAAACTTGAAGATAGATAGTAGGCTTAAGCCTTCATCCACCTCTCTCGCGTGGAAGTATACAATAATGTGTGGGACTGCGCGAAACATCTAATACACTAATGGAGCTGTTAAAACTCATCGTCCTGATGGACTGAAATCCCCGAGAGGTTTCAAGTTTCTCTCGAATAGAGAGTTGACAGGCTGCTTCTATTTTGAACAAAAGTATAAAAATATCTCGGATCTAAGATCGCCTTCGTGAATTGGAGAGAAAACACTAAACCCATACCATACTCCGTGGAACCATAATTTTCCGCTACAAATAAAATGTAAGGCAGCGTGGTGGAATCAGGCTCTCGTCAGTATTTGGGCATGTTGAGTTTTATTGGTATCATCTTAAAGCTTGTTCACTTGTCTTTATTTGGATGAAAAAAATATCCATTTATCTTATATACAAGTCGAGATATTTGCGAATGAAGGTCATCTGTTTTCAGAGGTGAAATTAGTGAGAAATGGCCGCCAAATATTAGTTATTTCCTTGGTATGAGAGACCGAGGTAACTGAAAATTTACATTTTCTGTTTCTTCAATCAACGATTTTCACAAAAATCCACTCAGAAATGAGTTCTTAACTGGGCATGAAAGGTGATGAGCCAAAAAACAAAAATTTGATAAAAATCCACAAACTTGCGGAAAAATGCAAGTTTCTTGACTTTGATTATTTTGACGAGAGCCTGATTCCACCACGCTGCCTCACAAATGTAATAATAGTTACTTATTTTTCAACGCTCTTATTGTGTAGACATCGATTTCGCTACCAGTGCACGATAAAGAAGAGAAGAAGAAAAACAGGCTCCGTGTTGAATCCAAGAATACGAAGACTTCAGAGAAGAAAACGGAATAAAATTAACGGAGGCCGTCACTGCCATCTGCCGCTAGATGCTGCATGCTAAAACCACTCTGCTGAGATCGTTATGGTAAAAGCGAAGCACCCAAGAACAACAGGACAAGGAAAACATGATGTTGAAAATTCATTCCGACAGAAACACGAAGACCGGAGATATAGAAAATGTCCTTTATAAGCCAGAGGTGCTCGATCAAGCACATGCGAGTTGATTAAGGAGTCGGTCCCAAGGGGCACATAACAACTTGGAAATAAATCAGAAAAAAAGAAAGCTTTCAATCAAGCCAACGTTTACCGATGAATAGACACGCGAGAATACGTGTGTCCGTTAAACACAAAACACAAGAAAAGAAAGGATGAAGGCTTTACAACCCTACAACGTTCCGTTAAGCACACAAAGACATGCCTTGAAGTGAGTCTCATTAAGTACAACGCATAGAAGGGTTACAGTTTTGTTTTTTTGTTTTTAAAAACCACTAGCGCTCCATGTCGAACTCAAATATTTGATTTTTATAAAATCAAGTTTATGAAAACATATCAAACAAAAAAATGTGTTAAACCTTTCTCTGCACTACCGATACCCTAACGTATCTCGAAACACATACACACACACAAACACACACAAACACACACACACACACACACACACACACACACACACACACTGGGTACATTGAATTCCGTTCCACAAAAAATACAACACAAGAAGAAAGATCCCACTTTTCTCCAAACTGGCGTGTCCTGGTGAGCACACGAACACT
>NW_004797537.1:248571-250056 GCF_000002075.1 Aplysia californica | reverse complement strand
AGTGAGAGAGAGAGAGAGAGAGAGAGAGAGAAAGAGAGAGAGGGGGGGGCGCTTTCGGCACTGCACACAGCAGCATACTAACTAGCCGGCAATTTCTATTGAATAGAACACCATAATAATAACATGGTGACAAAAATAACGATTCCATTTATCATCCATCAAAACAGGAACTGAGTATTCAGACGAGCGTTGAATGAAACGCCGTCTCTTTCAAATAACTCCCACAGAGAAGGTGTTATAGTAATTCCAACAGCTCAGACAAAAAAATGAACGAGAGTATTGACAAGGATAATCGCAAACCACACATCTGTGCTCATAAATCATGCATTATGAAAGGGCATCCAGTGCATCTGTAGGGGTGAAAAAGAGGTGAAGAAAATAAAAGACAGAACGAAGACGGAAAGATCGTTTCAAGTAGGTGGTTCGTTTGAGTGTTAGTAAAGTTTTTTAGTTTGATTAGAATTGTGTTCTTTACTAGCTTTTTAAAACCTTTTAAGTTTTTTTAAGCTTTGGTTACTGTTGGGTTTGTTGTTTGTTTCGGGTTTTTTAAGAATATAATATGACTTTTTTAAGAGGGGGGGGGGTAATTTGTGTGTGCGTTTTTTGTGCTTAGTTTTTTTGTATTGTTTTTTGTGTTTATTGTTGTGTTTTGTTGTCGTATTTGTTATTATCGTTTTTGGTTGTCTTTTTTTCTTTTTGGGAGGGGGGAGTTGCCTCGTTTGTTTCATTTCCATTTAGCTGTTTTGTTGTTGTTGTTGCTCTTTTAAAGTTACTTTTAACAGTTGTTACTAATTAGTGTATTAAAAAGCAGACTTCATCCATTTCATTATTTTTCTTATTGTTCTGATGGACAAGCATGCGTGTGAGAGTGCAAGGTTTACTACAAATTGTAGTAAAACATGTAATGTATATCAATCATGTAGTAAAACATGTATGTCAATCATGCAGAACACAAAAGCAGGCGGAAGGAGAACGAACAAACGACAAAAAATCGCAAGGTGAACAACCCTACAGCTAAAGTAGAGAAGGAGGGAACGAAGAGTCAGAAAGAGTGTCTGTGCAGGGGCAGGGGGGGGGGGGGGGATATGTTGGGAGGGGAGAAGAAAGTGCGGGAGGACATGGGAGAAGTGGCCACGAATAATTATTTCTGGACAGCATCCATCAGTCATGTCGCTGTGTGCACTGCACAGTGGACTATCTACTACGACAGTAATTGCATTTTTTTGTAAGGATACGTGTGAAGTTTAAACATATTCATACACACACGCGTGCGCGCACATACACACACACACAGATACACATACATTCACACACTATCACTTGCACACACACACACACAAACACACACACACACACACACACACACACACACACACACACACACATACATTCACAAACACACACACTAACAAACAAACACACACACTAACAAACAAACACACACACATATTCAAAAACACACACATTAACAAACACACACAAACA
>NW_004797537.1:247202-248471 GCF_000002075.1 Aplysia californica | reverse complement strand
GAAAGGGAACCAATAAATTGGCAAAAAGATATTATTAATCCGCATACAGGAAAAAGAGGCTAAAACAGCACCTGGACATGGATGGCTGGTGCCTCTATAAATAAATCATTGATGGTCAGGTCAGGTCAGGGGTACAACTGATGATGATTTGGTTCTTGTCTATAAATGTTTGTAACTCCTCATTAACACAATTTACTTCATTTGAGGAAACGGGGCCAAACTAGGCTGAGTGGGATACAACATCTGGGCCAAACTAGGCTGAGTGGGATACAACATCTCAGTAGAAAGACAGGGGTACTCTATTAAAACATAATTTCTTGGGAATCTTCTCTTGTGCCTTGCCAACTACCCACTCCCAGGTCTCCACTTTCCAAGGAGCTACATTGACGTCGTGCACAAAATATGCTTTTTAATTGGTTTTAAGAAAGGGGAAAGGGTTGTCAAATGTATATTTTCTTTCAAATATACTTGTATTGTAAGCGACTGGACTTTGCTCTGATGTGGTTTACCCCTTCTTCCTTGTCAAACATCTATCGTCCTTATCTCTCCTCCTTCGTGTTTGTGTTTGCTACTCTTTTGTGAAACCTCTAAACGCTGGCACTTATAATAAT
This sequence comes from Aplysia californica, assembly GCF_000002075.1. Taxonomy (NCBI): domain Eukaryota; kingdom Metazoa; phylum Mollusca; class Gastropoda; order Aplysiida; family Aplysiidae; genus Aplysia; species Aplysia californica. Next base: position 247,860 of record NW_004797537.1, on the reverse strand, counting down.
GACCTACTTGGGTTACGAGAGCGTAACTTACCAAAATATCAAATATTCAACCACTGAATTACGGCAAAGTATGGTCCGATCTGACTTGCGCGCGCGCGTGTGCGTGTGTGTGTGAGTGTGTGTGTGCGTGATTGTGAGTGTGTGTGTGTGTGTGTGTGTGTGTGTGTGTGTGTGTGTGTGTGTTCTGACACAAAACACACAGAACACTGTAAAGGATTGAGACCATGGAAAATCCCGAGAGACCAGGCCCAACATTTTCACTGACGGAAACAACGGAGTAATCTTTGTCGGTTTTCCCAAAATGGGTTAACATCTCCGCTAGTGACAACGACGTACATACCATCTCGTCTGCTGTCGTAATTCGGCCCAATACGGAATCTGCAATAGTCCGTTATACTGACAAGACACGGGTATCGATCTGACGGTACAAAACCAGCCTGCTAGAACGACACAAGACCATATTGTTCTACAGCCTACATCCCCCCCCCCCAAAAAAAATGGAGCGAAAAAGGGGGGCCGGGGGAGGGGGGTACAAGACGATAAGGAAACAAGTAGCCTACAGTATAAAGCGTAAAAATATCCAACACGCGCACACATACACGATTTTACACGCAAACACATCAGCTCTCGCTCTCTCGCTCGCTCTCTCTCTCTCTCT
>NW_004797537.1:245602-247102 GCF_000002075.1 Aplysia californica | reverse complement strand
GCCCTTTCTTTTTGCTCTATTTTCTTAATAGTTTATCTTTCCCTTTCTCCAACTCCCTCACACTCTTCCTAAGATCCATATCCTTATTTCCTTTCTCCCTTTCTTTGTGTCTATCTCATTAACGCCGAAACAAAACCCCCAGACACAATCCTTACTGCGTTTTTATTCCCCTGAGTCCATACAAGCCAAAATGCTCGCGTGCAATCAATTGGAAATTTATGACAGGACTCTTTTTCCTGAAAGTCAAATTCTTTTGTCAAACACAATTTTTAACTACCCCAACAGCGGTAGGGCTTTTCACGTACCGTCAGTTTATGACCAGATAGAGTTATTTTATTTTAACTAGATAGAGTTATTTTATTTTAACAGTCTCTGTTCTTGTTGCAAATCACAATCAACGTCGAGGACTCGGTCGATTTATTTCGTTTTGTTTGCCTGTGTAAGCAGTCAGGAAGAGAAAAGGTGGGGGCGAAAGCCACGAAAATTGGCGGTGATGTACAGGTTCCGTTACTTAATGTAGTTACACACGAACACTTTCAAACACACACATGCACACACACACACACACACACACACACACACACACACACACACACACACACACACACACACACACACACCAGCGGGTTGGGAGGGGGGAGGGGAGCTGGATAACTAATAATTAATAATGCTCAAAGTATTACACAGTCAAGCCGCTCTCTCCCATTAATTACAGTGGGATTTCATCCTAATATTTAAAAAAAAACTGTCAAAAGCACCTGAATCCACCGTATGCCTTGTATATTAGCAAAATGAGTCTGCTTTTCTGGTAGTCCGTGTAATAACCAGGAAAAACAATCAGAAATCTGAGACTGAAAAGAGCCAGACGTCATAAATCACAGACCTACGACCACACACCTACGTATGCGGCGTGAAGGACGTATTGAATCTCTCCAAAGTGGGGAGCAAAGCATACAGACAGACTGAGGGCGTTGTAAGGATAATACTATTATATCCAAACCGGATTAGACCAGTAATTCTCTGAACGTCATAAAATACAACACGGCTGCTAGTAAAAGAAAAAAAGGAAGGGGTGTGAGGGTGTGAGGTTGTGTAAACGGTCAACTCCCTCTCCCGGTCAGAACAGAAGCTGGGGTGGCGATTCGTTGCCACATCACTGTTTGTGCCAGTGTTTGAAAAATAAAACCTCTGATGTCTGATGTCCTTGGCGCTAGGGCAGGACAATAATTAATCTCGGAAAATCTGGCGTGCGGCCGTGACTTCTGTAGTAGACAAAGATCTATTGTTCTACATGACAAATGTATTTCAGCATCATTAATACCTTTGCCTTTCTCACCCTGGATCTGGGTATGGATCTAGATAGGCCACGAACAAACTCTTTCCACCGTTCCCAATGCTAGGCTAGCATGCTCTAGATGTTACTCCATGTCTCGCTATTTTTCCCGCACAAAATGTATTTGACTCCTGGGTATTTTTTTCTTTGGGGAAAAGGACGGGGGG
>NW_004797537.1:243598-245056 GCF_000002075.1 Aplysia californica | reverse complement strand
AGAGAGAGAGAGAGAAGGGGGGGGGGCAGACAGGGAGAAAACAACACACGTACCCAAGCAACACTTACAGGAATAACTCCCCATTCACTAACGTCCCCAAGCAACATTTACAGGAATAACTCCCCTTTCACTAATCACACGACATTATCTCCCCTTACACTTCCCACTTGATTCCACGTAGTTCCGGCCCCTATGCAAACAGACGACAAAGCCGGGGAGCACCCTTTACACTTTTTACCGCATTATCTATCAACCCAAGGAGCACACAGGAAAATACGACAGCATTATCGCTACTCAACACCAGAGAAAATCTTCTTCATTATTCATCCTGAGCTAACATTGATCCACACAAACATGGTTAGTGTCCTAGCAAACGCTTCACTGGGTACACACGAATGATTAGATTTCGATATTTTCTTCGATCACCAAAGACATTGTGAAGAAAATTCCTTGGTGACCGACAGCTATTCAAGGGAGATAAAAATAAAATTCTGTGCTCTTTTACGAAGTTATTGCCCTTGAGTCGAAAGCGACCCGCAACCACAGACTTTCAGTTCACGAAACTGCTTGCAACAACAAGATCTATCTATCAACTATCACCAGGATCGATTCTTTCCACTTTTCATACCCTGTAAAATTCTCTCCAATAATTTACGAGGCACTTGATCAACGTGTCCTTCTTCCTGTTTCAATTTATATCCTATTGTTCAGGACATGTTTGTTCAATAAAATTCTTTCTTGGAAAGTATCCGTGATAGTGCTAGATAGCAGATGAAACAGGAAGGACGGGGCTTTACTTATATTTATTATCCATGATAGTGCTAGATAGAGGAAACAGGAAGGACAGGGCTTTACTTATTATATTATTTGATGGTATTTATCGACTAAACGGAAGGGGGGGGGGGGTTAAAATTTGTTTAGGGGTTGTTGATGTTTGTTGTTGTTGTTGCTTCTTTTAAAATTTGTCAACTGTTTATTGGGTTTTTTTGTTTTTTGTTTTAGTAGAGGTTTTACGGCGCTAGCAACTGCATAAGGTCATATGAGGGCTTATCGCTTTTTAAAAAATATTTGACAAATTCCAAGTGAAGAGACTCGTTTTTTGTCGTTAAATAGTATTGATTGACATAAGTTAAGCGCACTCCTATTTAATCTGATATCGCACCGTCGTGGATTTCAAGAATTGATTGAAATATTAGTACCTTTATTTGTTGAATACAATCATCTAATATCTAAGTTGTTGATTTCACTAGCAATTTCATGGATGTTGAGTCAATTACGGGACACTTCTTTTCCCAATTTGTTTAGGTGGAAAAATGGGGCGTTTGTCTGCCTGCCCAGTATTTCTGTATGAAAAAGTACATGTACTCAATCGTTCTCTGATACATGTTCTTTCTAACTGGGTACATTTAGTTTTTAACTCAAGGCGGTGTGTGTGTGTGTGTGTGTGTGTGTGTGTGT
>NW_004797537.1:241002-243498 GCF_000002075.1 Aplysia californica | reverse complement strand
TGTGTGTGTGTGTGTGTGTGTGTGTGTGTGTTTGTGTGTGTGTGTGTGAGTGTGTGCGCGCGTGCGTGCGCGCGTGCAAGAAGCAAGACAAAACTTCTATTAACAAGAAGGTGATGTCAATTCATCGTCCCTTTCAAAAGCCATGTAACATCACGTTCTTGACACCTGAGGGACAGTCACAGTGACCTTTCACTGGAGGTGTTGTCAGTATTGTCAGTGGGTTGGCATGACAAAACGGCCAGTTTCGTCAGGAAACAGAGGAAAGAATAGAAAGCTGTGAAAGCACACAGACAATTTTATCCACTAGAAAAAGAAAATCAATAAAGGTCATCGTATATTATGACTGGGGCAGGGGGGAGAAAATTTCAGAAACAGAAACCAGCACAGCGCTCATCAGCCGTCAGCGTGTGAAACTCTCGAATTTCAACATTGTCTACCCATTTCTTTGTCATCTCATGGAGATTTGATTTGGAGTTAAGAAAAGCGTATCATGAACACAATAACGGCCATTCGGTGCTGGGTAAAAGCAATCGTAACAGATGGACAGAAACTAATGCTCTCTCTCTCTCTCTCTCTCTCTCTCTCTCTCTCTCTCTCTCTCTCTCTCTCCTCCCCCTCTCTCTCTTTCCGTCTCTCTCTGTCTCTCTCCGTCTCTCTCTGTCTCTCTCTCTCTCGTATTATCTATCTATCTCTCACTCAGCGGCGCTCTCATTCCCTTTTCTTTTACCCCTCGCCCCTTTGAAAAAAAAAACGTTCCTACCTCCTCTTTCTAACATGTCCCAAAATCCTACGTGAGTGTCCCCTCTTTATTTCACGCCAGTCCCACCACCTATCCTTCACACCCACTCGGTGTCTGACTATGCCTTAATAAATCAGCTCACGACTCGGAACCTCAGCGATGATCTGAGAATGCTTCAGCGAATGAAATCAGAAAATGACGTTCAAGTAGTCCATTGCTCAACTCTCCGCCCACAAACTCTCTTTACGTGAAAGGGAAAGAGTGTGTGGAGGGGGGTGGGGGGAGGAGGGCGGGGGAGGAGGAGAATTCGGGCGGGGGAGAAAGTGAAAACACTACTTATCACGGCGGGAAAGTTCGAAAGGGGGAGAAATCGATTCGATTTTATCTTGTCCCCCGTTCGTGAACGAATGTCTGAGTCGGCCACTTAAACTGTCGCTCACAGGAAGAGCCGAGCAGTGGAGAGGAGAGCTGAGCGAAGACTCGATTCAGGAACCGACTCCCACGATTAATGCTACGGAAGAACAGTTTCAACTCTTTTTTACGTAAACCAACGGTTACCAGTTACTTTAACCCTTAAAGTATTAATTTTTTGTAAAAGAAACTATTGTTGAAAAATAACAGTTGATAATTAGTAGTGTTCCGAAATCAAGGTTATCCTAATTCCTGAAGATATTTGAAGCCGACCAGGTAACCACCGGACGAAATCACATCATTAGAAAGAAAGTTATTGGGTTCTGAGTCGATTCCTACGATTCCTAGCTTTCAGTAATCGGGAACCTAGCCGCCCAGCACTAGTGGAGAGGTGGGGCTGTCAAGTTAGTGGCACAGCTTGCTGGGGAAACAGAGCACTCACTGCGTCAGGTCCCTAGTTCGCAAGGAACATAATACGTTGTATTCAAATGAAGAAAAAAAGAGACCCCGGAAAGAAATAAACGAAGAATGACCATACCCGAACACAAATCGATCAAAGTGAACAGATTAAGTAGACCTATATTATAAAGAGTCACAAAATGCATTAAGAGGTTGATCTAAACAGTTGTTAGTCTTCGTTTGTTTTAGTAGAGATTTTACGGTGCTCGCAACTGCAAAAGGTCATATTATGAGCGCCAGAAGATTAGAGGTGTTACAAGAGAGTAACATTAACAAACATAAAAAAGAAGGAGGGGAGATAAGAACGATAGATGTTTGATAGGAAAGAAGAAGCAAACCACACCAGAGCACCCGCCAACCACCCACGTTAGTCTTCTCTGTCTATTTTCATTTGTTTAAGTAAAGAGAAGCACATAGACACAACACTGGTCATTTACTGCCGGGGTAAAGTAAGTTTGACAAATAGAAACAACAGAAGGAAAGTCAAGAAATACGGCTTACCAGACAGAAAAAGGTAGACCGTAGTTGAAAAAAAGCCGGGGAAAAGTAAGTTTGACAAATAGAAACAACAGAGGGAAAGTCAAGAAATACGGTCTACCAGTTTAGAACTCCCAGCTTAGCACAGGATGCGTGATTTCCAACATCGGCCAGCTGCATGCCAAGAAAAGACAAATGACGAAGAGTCGACAATATTAAATTTCAAATAAGAGAACGAGAAAAGAAAATTGGAACCATAGATCTAATAATATTCCGATTCCCCAACCAAACCGCAATGTTTATCGTGATCGTTGGAACCAACGACGCACAAACAGTCGGCCACCCTGCTTTTCACAAGTACAAGAATACACTCAACCGCCCCGCCCCGCCCCCCTCTCTTTCTCTCTCTC
>NW_004797537.1:234011-239230 GCF_000002075.1 Aplysia californica | reverse complement strand
GAAGAAGAAGAAGAAGAAGAAGAAGAAGAAAAGACAGACAGACAGACAAACAGACAGACAGACAGACAGACAGACAGACAGACAGACAGACAGGAGAACGACCAGAGACAGAAAAACAGAGAGACAGACATATTAATGACAAAGAATGTAAAAGGTGAGGGATCCGACCTAGATGCTGAAATAGCAACCAGACGCTGAAAATTGCCTTCAGTTAAGTTGGTCAGATTTCACACCTCTCATGAACATCTTTCGGTTTGTACTAAGGTCATCGGTAGGGTAATGGGGTTTATCGCACAAAGAAAAACACACAGAGCCTTGGTCTTTTGGCATTTAGATTGTACCTTGAAACCGTGTTGTGTAGCAAGGCAAACCAGATTCTAGGAAGAGCCTACGACACCGTCCTAATGATTGCACGAAATGAGTTCATGCCAAAAACAAAAGGGAAAAATACGCTGTAATTCCCTAACGATAAAGGATGAAAGGAACGACAAAAGCGCGAATAGACACCCTTTTAAAGTGACGCGCCGAAAAGATATTGATTATTTTTCTGTCTGTAAAAACTGATCCACGTTTGCTCCGAAAAACATCCAGGGTTCAGCTTAAAGAGAACCAAAACTCCTCCTAGCTGTCCCTAAGATTGTATCAAAGATACGCCACTCCTTTAAAAAGGCGTCCCTCGGTATTCGTGCGATTTATTATGGTGTATAGATGTCGCCACCTGATAAACACATTTTGTTTTATTTGTCATAACAAAACATGCTCCATCCAACGTTCTGAAAGCAAGATACGTCGCAACTCAGTAAAATTGTTTTATCCATCGCTGTATCCATGAGATAAAAACAGAAACAAAACGGCTGAAAGGGGAAGGTAGGTATGGTACAGGCATTGCGCCCCTACAAACACTGTATGGTCATTTAAGATGCGAAAGTTCCAACTTTGGGACCATCTCTGGAAAAGTCACCGTCCGTAGTATTTTGCTACATTAGAATTACAAAGTTCTAAGCTTCACAACACGTCAAGCTTTTTCGAATGCAATTCTTTGAATATCTTGGTAACGACTCTTACGATTTTCATAGAGAAGATGGTGCTTTGATTTCTGACTATATGGTCTTAGTAATATAAAACAGCCAAAAATATCAGATAGAAGTTTGTACTTCTGGGGTAGCGAGTTGTCCAAAATGGCGGTGTTAGTTTTCTTTTTCAGCAGAAGTAGAAGCACCTTCACATTGGGAGCTCAGACTTAAGGCCAAAACCGAGTCAAAAGATTCCGCTTGCCTTGAATTTATTTATTTTTTAAACCGGATCACGGTTTCGTTCACAAACCTAATTCATGGAGTTCTTTTGGTTCGTTTCTTAGAAGGCTGTCGACTCTTCTTATAATACGACGAACCTTTTCAGCAAGACATACCCGAGCCGTATCTCGCATTTCTTTCATTTCTGTCTCTTGAAATTTATTTTTATGTTGTTTTCGAAGCCGTTTCAGTGCAGCAAAGACGGAGGTAGGAAGTTGGAAGGTCACCCTTGTAGACCGACACTTGACATCACGACAGAGTACAGTTTTCTATAAATGCGCATTGATTAACTGGAAATGAAATCATAAATTCATTAATTTTGTATTTATGAGCTTGTGTGCGTAAGCGTGAGGGAGGAGATAGGCGTATTGATGAAAAAGACATCATTCCTTATGCAAATCTGACTTGAAGCAAACATAATATTCCATTTAGTTCCATTAAGCTTATCGTGTAACGCAGGATGATGTTGAAATAAACTACAACAGGAGCCCCATAGCTGACTTAATTTTTCTCTAAGGCAATGTCCCCATTCCAGATTGAGATGTAATCTTACCCGGTACCGTAGTAAAATAAAAGGAGCGTCCAAAATCCGGTTCACGAAAAAAAATGGCAACTTGTTCAGATCCGTATTGCTTACATTACGTAACAGACACAGACAATGCTTGGGGGGTGATGACGTGTACACATTGGTCACCGCTGCAGGCGGGTAGCCCTTTTAATTAGCATCGTAATTCTTGCAAGGACAATGTCGGCTGAATCTGGCAGTGTCGGTAGTTGTGTCCCACGCCTTTGTCATGAAAATTACGTAGCTTTACACCCCAGAGCAGAGACGATGAAAAAAATTACGTTGCTTTACACCGCAGAGCGGAGACGATGAAAACTACGTTGACTTTCACCCCACGGTCGAGTCTTTTCTGCAAATGGCAGTCTTGATTAGGGTAATTCTTATATTTTATACCCATGCCGTTTTCACGGCTAATGAAGGAACTCGTGGTGATCGACGACGACGACGACAAAAACGACAACGACGACGACAACGACGACGACAAAAACGACGACAACCCGCGTTTACTTGTTTGGGTAAAGCGAAGCAAATCAGCACAATTAACAGTCATTCAGTGCATGGGAGAAAACAGACTGACAAGAATAATAGAGGGGAAAGAATAAATGTACGACGTATCAGTGGCGCAATGACACCACCCACGACGACGAATGAAAAGACGATCATGATGATGATGACGACGGCTACAACAATGACGAAAGCGAGGACGAAGACAAAGATGAGGAGGAGGAGGAGGAGGAGGAGGAGGAGGAGAAGGAGGAGAAGGGAGGGAAGGATGGAGGGAGAAGGAGGAGGAGGAGGAGGAGGGAAAAGGAGAAGAAGAGGGGGGAAGAGAAGAGACGACGGTGAGAAGGAAATGAAAGGGGAAGCCTGAGAAAGAACTAGAGGAAATTGGTCAACTTTTATTCACGTGAATATTGATTTTCGTTTTCCTGTAAACCACTGTCAGAGAAACGGGCTTTTTCAAACAGACAGCAGAATACACTTGAAAGGAATCGCTCTATAGAACCCTTCACATTATCGCTACAAAAACAGCTGAATGGAGGGAAAGAAAATTCCCCAAAGAGACAAAATAAAAACAGCCGAGGGTAAACAAAAACACAAACAGCAAGGCATTTCAAATTTACGTTTCAAACTATTTGGCTTCAAAGGGCCCACGGGATAATTAACTGATATCTGTTATCTCTCTCTCTCTCTCTCTCTCTCTCTCTCTCTCTCTCTCTCTCTCTCTCTCTCTCTCTCTCTCTCTCTCTCTCTCCAGTATCCCAGACTACGACATAAACGACTCTGGTTTGAATCCCCAACGGTCGTGTTTCGAACAGGTTTCTACGGTGTTTTCAAGAAACTGTTCAATGGGTTAGGAGGGAGGAGGGGGTTCCAAACAATAATTGTTCGTCAGTTAACAACAAAAAAACAATCCAGATTTCAGACCTCCACTGCACTTAAGCCTGGGAGATTGATGACACACGAGCGCGGCGGGTTTATTTGTCTTTGAAGACATGTGTGACTGACAGACCGAATGTCGCACCCGTCATATCGCTGACTGCAACTTGTAACTCAAAACCGCACGGCTACAGCAGCTTGCACCTACCACAGCTGTTGCCACTGTTGTGGGTTCAGTAAAACTGCTGAGTCGACAAAAAAGTGAGTTGTTCCTCTTCGATCTCCAATCTAAGAAGACTTCTTTCTATTTCCGAAAAATTCATCAAACAACGTCCCGTCAATATTTATCAAACCATTGTCTTTTTTGTTTGGTTAAGTTTTAGTAAGCGTTTTAAGGCACTTGAAACACAATGAGGGAGGTGTTGTAACTGCATTACACTGTATTAGAGGAGTCACAAGAGAATGACAGACAGAGTAAAGGAGGGGCTGAGATAAAGACAATAGATGTTTGGTAAGAAAGAAGGAGCAAACCTCACCCAAGCACCCCACAACACCCCACAAAACATTGTCCAACAAATCTGTAAATCGCATGAGTTTAGATGTTTTAGTTTAGTTTAGTAGAGGTTTTACGGCGCTCGCAACTGCATAAGGTCATATGACCGCCAGAAGATTAGAGGTGTTACAAGAGAGTAACAAACATAAAAAAGAAGAAGGGGAGATAAGGACGATAGATGTTGGATAGGAAAGAAGAAGCAAACCACACCAGAGCACCCGCCAACCACCCACTTGAGTTTAGATGGAATACATCGAAGAAGAGATGATTATCCTTGAAGACCACAGGCGAAAATATCGTCCACACAGCAGCAAAGCAAAACAAAACAATATTAACCTAAAACAATCACCAGAGACACAAATCTATGACAATCTCCTAGTGGGTTTTTTTTTTAACTTGACTGAACATACCTAAGTCAAGATAAAAGCAATATATCAATATAATATTAGGATAACATTCAAAGCAGACAGGATTGTTAAAAATCGGCAATCTTCGTCTTCCTCTATTGATCTAGCTTATTTTAAAAATAAATCGAAGAGAGCGCGAGAGAGAGAGAGAGAGAGAGACAGAGAGAGACAGAGAGAGACAGAGAGACAGAGAGACAGAGAGACAGAGAGGAGAGAGAGAGAGAGAGAGAGACGGAGAGGAGAGAGAGAGAGAGAATAAATAAAAGAAAAAAAAGGTCACAATAGATAAAAGGTAGCATAAAGTAAAAGGTAGCATTAAGGAAAATGTACCCTACCATGTTCAATCATTTCAGAAAGTCTTCCTCATGTGAAGATAACTGTTGTCGCTATGGTTACCACCCGAGCTGACGTATGGAAGGTAAGACCTCACAGAGGTGAAAGGTAACAACCAGAGAGTTTACAGTAATACTGTAAACCCTCTCTGGTAACAACCCCTTTTTGTCTCAAAAATTTCCTTTTGCTTTATTATAAAATTCACTTTTCTGGAAACGCTTTTTTTTTTTTTATTCAGCAAGCCGTTTTGTTTCTGAAACACTTTACCATGGCTGTAGCCATTAAATAATGGTGGTGTTCAGCTTTTGGTGAAAATACCTGAAACGTATTTAGATCTAGTATCAAATCGTTTATTTCTCGTTTATTTGCCTCCATTATCTATTTTCGATAAGAACGCGAGCACAGAAGCTTAAGAAAAAACACAGACTTTAAAAGTCAGTGAACGAGCCTGGATGAAAATAACACAGGAATCTCACAGCACAGTGTTTCACAGTAATCAACTCTCTGTACGTAGGGCTGTTCACACTGAAATCCCATATCATTTATGAAACGCATCAACTCGATATCGCAGAGCACACCTCACTAAGACACACGAATGTTTGTGTATGAGAGTGTGTGTGTGTGTGTGTGTGTGTGTGTGTGTGTGTGTGTGTGTGTGTGTGTGTGTGTGTGTGTGTGTGTGAGGAGTT
>NW_004797537.1:230069-231776 GCF_000002075.1 Aplysia californica | reverse complement strand
GAGGGGAGAGAGAGAGAGAGAGACAGAGAGAGACAGAGAGCGGGAAAGTGGGCGTCTGTGTGTATGCTAAATACATTTTAATGTACATAATGCTCAACATAAAGCAACATGTAGCTTTTCGCTTACACATCTACCAGAGGCACCCTACATCGCAAAACAAGCTGTTGCTTCTTACAACCAAACAAAACCAGAAATCACGTTGCGGCTTTGGCTTTTTTTTTTTATCTATCTGTCATATTTTTCCATCGGAATTAGCTCTCTAAGACTCATTTGGTTGGTTTTTCTAAACCCAATTTGCCATAACAAACGAACCATTCGTTTACGGTAAACACACACACACACACACACACACACACACACACACACACACACACACACACACATACACACACACACACAAATAATGAATTAGGGATGATGACATTAATACATCATCATGTAATCTAAATCGGCGTCCGTAGAGAATCGTTTCGAGCTTCGCTGTTGCACGCAGAAGATCCGGGTTCGATTCCCCGAGTGCGGGGGAAGGAGGGGAGGGGGGATTTTTTTATCGAGTATCTCGGCCTTTCTGCTGAAATGTTGTATCCCAATCATCCTGTGTTGGCGGGGTCGAAGCCCGCCTCAAGAACATCCAAAATATGTTATGATTGTTGCTTGCCTTCGTCATGTTACTGTTGTTGTTGTTGTTGTTGCTGCTGCTGCTGCTGTTGTTGTTGTTTTTAGTTGTTGTTGTTGTTGTCGTCGTTGCTGCTGCTGCTGTTGATGTTGTTGTTGTTGTTGTTGCTGTTGTTGTTGTCGTTGTTGCTGTCATTGCTGCTGCTGTTGATGTTGTTGTCGCAATAACGATCATAATTTAGAATAGGGAAATACGCGGGATAGACAGAGTAACAGAGGGAAAAGACCACCCAGTGAGCCTTCCAACGACCCACGAGTATAAGTTCACTCTTGGTTTGGACTATATGTTAAAATGTGTCTTGGCATGACAAAAACCAACGGAAGTCAAAACACTCCAATTTGAGACGCACTTTTTGAAGTGTATTTGCATGATTTGAACACCTCCCACATACAAACTAGTCATTTGCTGTCGCAATTCTTCAAAGGGGTTTCAAGATTCCATAATGCATTTTCTGTCCCTTTTTATAACTGCTTCGTTAATTTTATTCTTAGTCAAACCAGACGCTTGGGTAGACAGATCAGAATAAAGACAGGCGCAGAACAAAAGTCTATGAAATCATGAGAGACAAGCTGAATCGTACATTCTCCTTATTACCATTCGTTGCGGGCTGGTGTTATGGCTTCATGATGTCACTGCATTGGCACAACAAAAAACTGTATTTTGACCGGTAAATCGTATGCGTTGAAAGAGAACGCCCTCTGACGGAGACCATCGATCTTGTCTGTCAGCGTCACGGACTTCCGGCAAATATCGTCACTGCTGACCCATATTCCTCATTCATATACAGCCATTCATAATTTGAGAATTGAAATGCTTGATCAGAAAGTTGGGGGGGGGGGTTCCTCCTTTTAAGATTTGTTCGTTTTCAAATATATGTATTTAATTCCAGATGTTTGTTGTCGTTTGTTTGTTTTTTTGTTTACTTTTCGTTTCCGTACGTCAAGATACATTGTCAGATTTCTTCAAAATCAGAACGTTATCATATTCTATTAATGCCACTGCTCTCTCTCTCTCTCTCTCTCTCTCTCTTC
>NW_004797537.1:227333-228384 GCF_000002075.1 Aplysia californica | reverse complement strand
ATAATCCCAACGAGACACGGGCAATGGGGTATAGGTTGAAAATCTTCTTGAAATCTCGAAGCTTCAGTAAAATAGGCACGGCATACGTGGTTTGGAACTGGACAGCGCGTGCGTAGAATATAAGACGACAAATGCAATGCGAGAAGCGAGACGTTTGCCAACAGAACGGGAGATTCATAAACCTTTCCGGAGTGTGTGGTTTTAGTTTTAGTAAGCGTTTTACGGCACTCGCTAAAAAATAAGGTCATATAAGTGCAGAAGATTAGAAGAGTTACAAGAGAGTAACAAACACAAAAAAAGAAGAAGGGGAGATAAAGACGATAGATGTTTGATACGAAAGAAGAAGCAAACCACACCAGAGCACCCGCCAACCACCCACAGATGCGAGATGTTTGTCAACAAAACGAGAGACTCATAAACTTTCTCTCCGGAGTTAGTGGTTTATTCATTAAGATTGTTTCATTTCGCATGCAAAAGAAGTGGTTTTTATTCCCGAGGAGGAAGCAAGTTATGGAATACCCCCGTCTTTCAAATAAAGTGCACGCAGGGTTGAAATGACCCGCCTTCTACCTAACCTAACTAAACCGGATCGTCCGCGTGGAACATTATAAGGGGTGCCCACTACAGCTGGATCGGGCCGATCGTCCGACTCGATCGCCTGAAACTGAAAACAAACACGTTTGTTTTTGAGGCGATCGAGTCGGGCGATCCCGTCCATAGTGGGCACCCCGTATTAACAATCACAATCATGTTACTCCTCTTTTTTTCATTCGGCTTTCGGGTTTGTCCTTTCTCTTCTAACATGCTCCTTGTAAAGATATCTATCATGTGCTAAGTTCATGTGTTCAACACCCTGTTCGGCGATTGGTGCAGATCTTTTGCAACTAGATACAGGATGTAACGCCGAAACAGTCGGTCAATACTGTATGGTAATTCTTCTTCTTCTTCTTCTTCTTCTTCTTCTTCTTCTTTTTCTTCTTCTTCTTCTTCTTCTTTTTTTCTTCTTCTTCTTCTTCTTCTTCTTCTTCTTCTTCTTCTTCTTCTTCTTCTT
>NW_004797537.1:225381-227233 GCF_000002075.1 Aplysia californica | reverse complement strand
TGCGTCCATGAATATTGCTCTTACATACATTTATGTAAAGCGCCTAGAGCTGTGTTTACAAGGGAATTGGCGCTACTGAAATGATCTTCATTATTATTATTATTAACCATCAGCATCGCACCTCTGTGTGATGCAGACTAAACCTACGACCTGTGCCCTCCTGCCCTGCCCCACCTCATTCCTCTTCCCTGTGAAAGTTCTAGATTTTTGGGCAAATTTAGAAGATAACTAAATCGTGCCTCCCACTTATCTGATCCCTAAATGTGGAAGCCACGAGAAAGGTAAAGCTAAACTGTTTTGATAGTGCCACCATACTCCCGCCCACTCTCCCTCGTAAACACACTTCCAGACACCCAGCTCTCCCACAGAAAGGACAGGAGGCGCGCAAATTCAGGTGGAAAAAAGAAAAGCAAAGCAATACAGTGGACAAAGCATCTTGGGGTCGTCCAGTTGGGGCGCGGTTTTCTCGGACTACAACAGCGCCACAGGGGGGGTATACTCGCGTCTACGGGCCAGGTCGTTGATGACAGATGACATGGACGAATAAAAACGTCGGTGGTTGTTGTCGCAGGACTCGGCCTACGCCTGGATTCTTATTTGTTTCTCCTTGTCTAGCTTAAGTTAGCCAAGTTCGACCTGGACCCAAGTTAATTGAATGTACGTAAAATGTGTGTTAAAAACGCATATTTTTTTTCTTCATCTGGTGTTAGTATTCATATTTTGACATCGTATTCTTATTTGGGTTTCTTATGAGTAAGGGCTATTATTGGTCTATTTCTTCACTTTGTTACTCGTTTAGGGGGGGGGGGTAATTCTTCTTCTTCTTCTTCTTCTTCTTCTTCTTCTTCTTCTTCTTCTTCTTCTTCTTCTTCTTCTTCTTCTTCTTCTTCTTCTTCTTCTTCATCCCATCTGTATTTGTTGTCCCTAGTCTCCCTCTGCTCCTCTTTTCTTCTATCTTTCCACACAGCCACATTTTCTCCGGTCCATTTGATCTATTTATGTGGTCAAAGAATCTCAACTGTCTTTTTCTGATGGTTCTGATTATAGATCTTTAACAACCTGCCATTTGATACAATAAACTATACCCAGCTGAATCGGATACCCGTTCTTTAAAAAAAAAAAAAAAATAAGGCTAAGCAACCTTTCTTTAAAAAACAAAACAAATTAAGGCTTAGCAACCTTTCTTTAAAAAACAAAACAAATTAAGACTGAGCAATGTGCCCACTGAAAGCAAAATGAAGACATGTGCGTTACGGTTAGCGATGAGTTTAGAGTATGGTCGCAGGTAGGCAGCTAATTCCGCTGACAATACCCTAAATTTCTTCACCCCTGTATCATTTACATGTTTGAAAGCAAAGAGGGAGAAAACTCCACCAGAGCACCCGCCAACCACCCACATTCTATCCTCTGTGAAATGACGGATACACTAGGATAAAAGAGACTTCAAACTTAACATAAGGAGGAATTGTGTACTTTTATAAGAAAATGTTGACGTTATCTACCACTCCCCTCCCCTTCCACACACACACACACACACACACACACACACACACACACACACACATACACACACACACAAACACACACACACACACACGAGCGCGCGCGCGCAATAGCCTAGCTATTATCTAGGTCACTAGTTCCAACGTTCTAAACATAGAAAAAAAAGCGATGACGGTATAGGCCCACACAATTTACAGAAAGTGACAGGGTGAATAAGTGGCTTGGTGGGGAAGAAATATTATTGTGGCCGAGAGAAAACTGAAAAAAGAAGAAAAACAAAACCAGGAGAGGAGGGTGTGTGTGTGTGTATGTGTGCGTGCGTGTGTGTGTGTGTGTGTGTGTGTGTGTG
>NW_004797537.1:223294-224359 GCF_000002075.1 Aplysia californica | reverse complement strand
TCCCCCCTCCCCCAGCAGCTGTGTCCTATACCAAGCGTGACTGCTGTGTCTTGATGAAAACACAGCCCGGCTATGACGCACGAGCGAGCGGAAAGATCGTTAAAGTTTGTTTGGAGTCCTAGTCTGCCTTGTTATTATTGCTGTCTGGGAATTTCATATGAGTTTCTTTTTGTTTTAGTAGAGGTTTTACGGCGCTGGCAACTGCATAAGGTCATATGAGCGCCAGAAGATTAGAGGTGTTACAAGAGAGTAACAAACATAAACAAGAAGGAGGGGAGATAAGGACGATATATGTTTAATAGGAAAGAAGGAGCAAGCCACACCAGAGCACCCGCCAACCACCCACTATGAGTTTCTGCACTGGTGCAAAAGCGTATTATTTTACAAAAGGAACGAGTGAAGGGATGCACATCGACACAATGACGGACGGCCATATAGTGCAGGGATGGTTAGCTTTAGTAAGAGTTTCACGGCATTTGCAACACAATAAGGTCAAATAAGTGCCGAAGACTAGATAGGTGTTACAAGAGAGAAACAAACACAAAAAAAGCAGGAAGAAGGAGCCAACCACACCAGAGCACCCGCCAACCACCCACAGTGCAGGTATGAAGAAAGACAAACAGAAACAACAGAGAGAAAGAAAAGATAGGACCTACCCGTGTCGCCCTCTCTCCAACTATATCGCTACAAAGGAACTAATCATAGCAGCAACAGCAGAGTGCTGCAAGGGCACGATGTGGGGAATGGGGGGAGGTAATTGGAGGCGAGGGTTTCTGTTTTGTCTAAAATCAGAATAATAACTGTACCGTATCTGTACAATTTTCTTTACGTGCCAGTCCGAACGTTTTAAAATTGTGATTCTTTCCCATAACCTTGTTATCCCTCTGGGATAATAAAGTACTATCTTATCTTATCTTATCTGGTTTATAAGGAGCTTCCCCACAGAAGATCCCCATAATAAGCTTTGAACCTGTGAAATGCATATACATGTATATCATCCAATGTGCTAAAAAAATATTATTTTAAGGGTGTGTGTGTGGGGTGGGGGGTAAGGGGGTGTGTGTG
>NW_004797537.1:219518-222018 GCF_000002075.1 Aplysia californica | reverse complement strand
TACTCAAAGAGGGACGGCTTTGCTTACGAAAGTGCGACATCATCACCATAATCATAATTATTATTATTATCATTAATACTATTATTATTATTATCATTATTATTATCATTATTATTATTATTATCATTATTATTATTATTATCATTGTCATCGGCACCATTAGTAGTAGTAGTAGTAGTAGTAGTAGTAGTAGTAGTAGTAGTAGTAGTAGTAGTAGTAGTAGTAGTAGTAGTAGTAGTAGTAGTAGCATTATTGTTACTTGACAGACAGATTGGATACTACACTAGAGGACAGGTACAATAAAAGAAAGGGAAGAGTAAGGAAGATCACTATTGTTGTTACCGTTGTCGGTATTGAGCTTGTTATTGTTGCTGCGGTCATTATTATGGCCTTTACTCTACTGCATTTTCGGAATACACGTAGTGTAGTCAGTATGATAGCAGCCACATTTCTCCAGGAGCAGACTAAGACCATATTCACTCTGAAAAGAATTAGAAGGAGCAGACCTCACTACGGCGTTAACCAGACACCTGCTTTAAAAACAACAACAACCGGCAGACATACTAGAGAAAAACCGAAAGGCACAAAACAAAGGAGAAAACGGGGGCTCTCGTGGCCTAGAGGTTAAGGTGTTGGCCTCTCATTCAAGGTCCCGGGTTCGAATCCGGGTAGCGACCGAAACATTTTCTTCTCTAAAATTGTCTCCTTTCACTTCTTTTCTTGCTCTCTAGCAATGTTCTGTTGTCTGCTTTCATTTCCACTTTCTACCCCCACCCCCTCACCTCCTTTGCCCCCTCCTCTGGGCTCCTGACTCTTTCTGCAGACTTTCTACTGTTACTCCTTGGCTCCTCCTTACTGCTGTCTTTCTGCCACACCCCTGATCTTCTGGTAGGAAAGATCTACACCTAGCCTTCTCGGACAAGGGCGAAAAATCTCGGAGGGCCAGTGTGCAAGTTGTGCACGTTAAAAATCCCTTGGTGGTCTAAATTCGATAAGAGTAGGCTTCGGCCGCCACCCGGGCTAAATTCAAAATTTTCCTACCAACTGAAAATATTAGGTGTGTCCCGCGTGCTCATATGACCTTATGCAGTTGCGAGCGCCGTAAAACACTTTACAAAAACAAAAACATAGGCGAAAACAGAAAGAGACGAGAAGAAAGAAAGGAGTACACAGACCGCACTGGAAAGAAATCAGGTCGTACAGAAAGGAAAACAAAGGAAAGCAAAAAGACAAGACAAATTAAAGAAACGCGCGCAGACAAACGATTTCCGAGTGGCTATTCGTCTGCCATCTCTGTTAATCCAGACAATATTAATGTTGATATACAGCAACAGGAAGTTTTGGCTGGCGAAAAATTCGGGTCAGAGTAGCCGGAAAAATCTCTCTAGGTCGCACATAAAAACAAACTAGACAACACGATGTCGTGAATTAATTCTGGAAAGTGGCACCAAGTAACATTGCTTTTAAAAACGAGAACAGCGTCCCCTGACACGTATAAGATCTAGCTAAGGAATGGCAAAGGAGTGTTATAGGGTGTGCAAACGGGGAGGTTTCTAGGGGAAGAAAATCGTGTTGTTGTGCTATTCGATGTCGAAAGACGAGAAGGAACGCACTTAGGATGATCCACTCTCTTTCGAAGGGGGAAAGAAAACATCAACATCTTACAGGGTGAGGACTGAGCACACAGAGTTGTGTTCTTTCCAAAGTGGGACTTAAAGTCCCGGTATGGCCGGTCGAAATTCAACATAAAACCCCTTACAAGTCCCCAGCAAGATTTCGAGCTCGAAAAATGGAACAGTCGAACTTTTCGACTGCGATACAAACATACCTTCTGTAGGCCTGTACCCCAGTTTGAGTTGGAGTAAACCAAAGGCATATCGACGCTATAGCGGTCATTTGGTTCAGGGAAGAAGCAAGACAGATGGACAGAAACAACGAAGGGAAAGAAAGAGAGGAAGAAAACAAGTAGTAGGACCTATCAGTAGCACCCTCCAACCACCCGCACTCTACCCCCATAATCTCATGAATAATGTAGAGAGGACGGACAATGGAGATTTCACGAGGGTGGGTTTGGATCTGGTTTAGATCCTGTGGCCGCCGCGTGCTCGACTCGTGCCGAGGTTATGACTGGCGAGAAACGGGAGACAAGATCAAAGCCTCCCCAAGGTTTGGCTCGTAAAATGTTCCGGATGAACAGTTTCACACAGTTCTTTTTTTTATTATTTTATTTCTCTGCAGAACAACCTCCGGCTTCTGGGGTTGCCGCCAAAGGACACTGCACTGCAAACGACACCAGCTGAGCTGACGGTAGACTGGCATAGCCTAGCCTATCAGCGACCAAGATCAGCGGCCAGCTCCGAACAACCACGGAAGATTTTAACTGTGCATGTGCGCAATAATTTGCAACTGACGGAGGATTACTTTGTGTTTCAAGTCTGACAACAAAGAGAGAGAGAGAGAGAGAGAGAGAGAGAGAGAGAGAGAGAGAGAGAGAGAGAGA
>NW_004797537.1:217202-218568 GCF_000002075.1 Aplysia californica | reverse complement strand
TATATATAAGGCACATGTATATATATATATTTGTCAGAAAAGAATATAGCATGCAGTACGGTAAAGAATTTAGAGGATGAGGGAACAAGTGAACATCTCGATAAAAGTAAACTTGAGCCCTCCATTCTACTCCGCACATCCAGGTCTCGCCTCTCTCCGAGGAACCGCTTGCAGGCTGTGGTGACGTCATGCGCAAGAGACATCGTTACCTTACGATTTCAAGAGTGGAGGTCTGAAATTTACTGTGACCAGAGCTATTAAACAAAGTGACCAGAGCTATTAAACAAAGTCTATGGTCTCACCGTCCCTTGGTAGTCCTGATTGCCACGAGAGCTTACAACACGAAGCACTAAGGCTATAAAGGAAAAGGAAGGCCTCGCAAAGGATGGATCGAGGGGGTCAAGGAAACCCTGAGAAAGGATAATATCACAACGGAAAAAGCTGCGGAGCTGGCCTAGCATAGAAAACTTCGTCTCCCCTCGACGCTTAACGGCAACAGATGATGAAAAAGTAAGTAAGGTAAGTAAAGTAAGTAGTCCGGATAAGATACTAAAGAGAATTTTAATAGCGAAGTAAAAGCCACGAAAACCCACAAATAAACAAATCAAAGATTATTAATAAAGACGGCATGAAAAAACAAACAAACAAAACGCATTAAAATTTAAAATAGCAATCCAACAACAATTCTAAAAGTCGTAAATCTTTCCCTAAACTGAACGAGCAAACACAATTTCATCAAACAAATCGTACCGTGTCCTCGTGTGATCAAATTATTTTATCGATTGTGAGCTTTCCTCCCACGACAGCAGACAGTCCCAGAGAATATTTGTGAGGCAGCGTGGTGGAATCAGGCTCTCGTCAATTTTTGGGCATATTGAGTTATTGGTATCATCTTAAAGCTTGTTCATATGTCTTGCTTTCAATGAAAAAATTACCCATCCATCTTCAATAGAAGTGGAGATATTTTGGATTGAAGGAGGTGGGGGTCACCTGATTTAGGAGGTTAAATTAGCGAGAAAATGGCGTCAAAGCTTGGTAAATTCCAAAGCTTGAGAGTCCATGGAAACTGTAAATTTATATTTTTGTGCCTTTAACTTTAATCACCGTTTCGGTGAAATCCTCAAAGGAACGTGTTTGTAAATGGACATAAAGTGTGGTCAGCCAAAAAAACAAAAATTGATAAAAATTGTTAAGCAGGGAGAAAACTGCTATTTTCTTCGATTTTATTATTTTGACGAGAGCCTGATTCCACCATGCTGCCTCACATTTAGCAAATAACACATCAGACTCATTCCGTTATCCTTGCACTTGGAAAAGGACGATTATTGTCTTGGGAAGAAATGTGAATGGCAAATAAAGAGAAGAA
>NW_004797537.1:213848-214887 GCF_000002075.1 Aplysia californica | reverse complement strand
ACAGAAGATCCACTCCAGCCCTGGACGTGTATGAAGTAAGTCAGACAGAAGATCCACTCCAGCCCTGGACGTGTATGAAGTAAGTCAGACAGAAGATCCACTCCAGCCCTGGACGTGTATGAAGTAAGTCAGACAACTGTCCTGAGGGTTACATGCAACTTTTTTTTTAAAATCGAGATGGTCAGTCAGTCAGTCAGTTAGTCAATTCGTTCGTTCGTCCGTCCCTCCGTCCGTCAGTTCGTTCGTCCCGTCCGTCCCTCCGTCCGTCCGTTCGTTCGTCCGTCCCTCCGTCCATCAATTCGTTCATTCGTCCGTCCCTCCGTCCGTCAGTTCGTTCGTTCGTCCGTCCCTCCGTCCGTCCGTCCGTTCGTTCGTTCGTTCCTTCCTTTGTTATCTAGATAATTTGTCTTATTTATTTCACTGCACGTCTCTTATTAAACAAGAGGACTCACAATAAATGTAACCCAAAAGAAGTGCGGCATCACGAAACCTTTTTTAAAAAATAATTTCGTTTGCTGTGTTTTGACTTCGCTTTTGCAACTATGGATTAGTATTTTACCATTGAGAGTGAGTTGCGCCACAAATTTGTGCCTGCCTGCACTATTGTTATGTTTTCCTTTTACATTTGACAGGAATTTCTCATGTCCCAGACGAGGGAGAAGTAGGAGACAGACATAGGTCGGAAAGGGCAAAAATCACCCTCGTAACTTCGATGGAGTGTGCAAACAAACCTCAGACAGTGAGCGAGTTAGCTTCCGGAAGACTGGCCGGTAGGAGGATCGAAAAAAGAGACCGACTGTACGCGCAGATGAGTCAGTGTCCAAGAGGATATTGTAAATTGTGTGGTGTGATGTGGTGAGGTGTGGTGTGGTGTGGTGAGGTGTGGTGCGGTGTGGTGAGGTGTGGTGAGGTGTGGTGTGGTGTGGTGTGGTGTAGAGGGGTGTGGTGTGATGTGGTGTGAAGTGGCGTGTGGTGTAGTGTAGTGTGGTGTGGTGTGGTGTGGTGTGGTGTGGTGTGGTGTGGTGTGGTGTGGTGTGGT
>NW_004797537.1:210644-213597 GCF_000002075.1 Aplysia californica | reverse complement strand
TGTGGTGTGGTGTGGTGTGGTGTGGTGTGGTGTGGTGTGGTGTGGAGTGGTGTGGTATGATGAGGTGTGGCGTAGCGTAGTGTGGCCAGGTGTGGTGGGGTGGGGTTGTGTGGTGTAGAGGGGTGTGGTGTGATGAGGTGTGGCGTGGCGTAATGTGGTGTGGAGTGGAGTGGTATGGTATGGTGTGGTGTGGTGTGGCGTAGTGTGGCCAGGTGTGGTGGGGTGGGGTGGTGTGGTGTAGAGGGGTATGGTGTGATGAGCAGGGTCAACAGCAGCTATTCTCATTTCGCACGGAGTAACTAATTTCTTCCTGCTACGGCGTTGATATGCTCGGACTAATAATTTGGGGCCATTAGGACGAGTTGTATGGCACCTGCATTACCATTAACCCATACAATACAAGTGCTGAAGATTAGATGGTACTGAAGAATAACATACAAGGAGCAATACACATCAAAGCATCTACCAACCAACCACTAATAAACCTTTAAATATACAACTTGCCATATCATATTGAGCAGGCATTAAGTGAGTGAATATCTCACTTGGTTGGCGGTGATGGGCAGGCTCGGAGCAGCCTGCCTCTTCCCCCTATACGTACGTCGTGTTTTACATTCGTTTCCATACCACTGAGGAACTCTGAGCCAACACTTTCCAAAGAGGAAATTTACTCGCTAATCCGATCCGTACGCTTTGCCTTGCAGTCTGTCAAAATGCTTTTTTGAGAAATGCTGAAAGTTTCAAAGAGATCTTCTTACTACAAGTATTCTAAAACGAGAAGAATACAACCCCTGGGGTACAAAATGATCTCATGGCGCACGGACAGGGTTTAATAATCTAGATTATGCCAAAGGGGACCCAAAATACCCACAATTACAAGCGAGTGAGCCCAGAGACCGTTGAGTGAGCCTGAACCCACACTTGAAGCACACCCCGACCGTCTGTCAGGTAAAGTTTCGTTTTTTAGTAAGTGTTTTGCGGCACTTGCAACACAATGAGGTCATATAAGTGTCGAAGATTAGAGGTGTTACAAGAGAATAACAAACACAAAAAAGAAGGAGGGGAGATGAGGATGGTAGGTGTTTGATAGGAAAGAGGGAGCAAACCACACAAGAGCACCCGCCAACCACACACTGTCGACACCCCAGATTCATGAAATTTTTAAAAAAGAGAAAGTTAATGGACCACCTACAGTAATTAGTTGCGAGTTTCCCTATGCGAGAAAATCCCCTCCTGTCCCAGACGAGTAAAAAGTAAGAAAACTGTAGGAAAAAGTCGGATGGTGTTAAATTACCGGGAACTTGAGCGATGTGTAAAACCACCAGGGAGTAGGTCAACGTTGTCTTTTTTTTGTTTCTTTTTTGACGCGCGGAAAGATCTCGAAAAGAGAGTGACTGAACGCAGAGATGAGCCCCGAGCCCAAAAGGCGAGCGTCAGCAAAAGGATGCGGCCGCAAAGCGCATTAAAGCTGATTGCGTCTGGTGAGGTGGGGCTCTTTTGCCCGATACCAGTAGACTTATTGATTATTGATTCGTATGGGGCCTTTTCTCACCATGTTCGTGTCCCGCACCCCAGTGATCTGACACTCCTTCCAGGGGTCATGGGGAACAGAGAGGCGGTTCCTGCCCCATGAGAATTTACCATAAAATGGCCAGAATGAAGAGCGCGAAAAAAGTGTCGGATTTGAGGTGATAAAGTTAGGGGGGGGGTTCGTTTTGTTTTGTTTTGTTTTTTGTTGAGGGTTTTTTTTTCCTGCTTTCCCCTTACACTGACTTCCGACATGTGTTTTATCGTGTCGGTTTCCTTCTGACCGGACACCACAGTTTGTGGTATAGATCTAGGCCTATCACGCCAGGCTATCTGTTTTAAGCGCGCCTTCAGTGGAGAGACCGCCCCTTAAATAACCTAATAGTGTTGATAGGGGCGTTAATCTCACACCATTTTCAGTGGAGAGGAGAGCGAGAAGGAAACGATTAAGTGAAAGTTAGCAGAGTTCTGATTTTTCTTTATTCAAAAGTTCTGATTTTTCTTTATTCAAAAGAAATATTTGTTTGGACTAGCAGCCGTTAATTTTTGCAGTGATTGTTGTTGTTGTTTTTCCTTGTTTTGTTTTTCGCTTTTGTCTCTTCTTTGTTGTTGTCGATGACTTTGGGTTGCTGCTGTTGTATTTTCTTCTTTTTTGTGTGTGGTGGGCGTGGGTGGTGGGCGGCGGTGGGGGTGGGGCGTAATTCCATGTGAACTACGACAGGTACAAGACAGTAAAAGAGCACAGCTATTGCGTGTGTATGAGAAGGCCATTCATTGGCAAGACAATGAATAATGGATAACACGCGTTTGTTCCATACGCGTGGGTACAGAGTACAGAGTAATGGAATGCGCTTGGGTGGAAGCAGGGGTCAAGAAATGCAAGGCTGTCGGTCAGTACGGTTAGGTCATTGCTAATATCTGGGACTTTCCGATACTGCGGCCCCCGCACAGAAGATGTGTGTGGGGGTGGGATGAAAGAATGCTCACCTGTGTCATGGTCAAGGTTGCTGAATTCTGTTTGCTTGTTTGTTTGAATGTTCGTTAGTTTATTTGTTTGTTTGCTTGTTTGTTTGAATGTTCGTTAGTTTATTTGTTTGTTTGCTTGTTTTTTAGTTTTAGTAAGTGCACTTGCTGCACAATAAGGTCATATAAGTGCCGAAGATTAGAGGTGTTACAAGAGAGTAAAAAACACGAAAAAAAAGGAGGGGAGATAAGGACGATAGACGTTTGATAGGAAAGAAGAAGCAAACCACACCAGAGCACCCGCCAACCACCCACTTTGTTTGTTCGGTGGGAGGAGACTGTTTGTACTGTATCTCTTTTCCTGACACTGCAAAGTGTCAAGTCCTCGTCCTGCCGATCTTATTTTATTTATTCCAAATCCTGCAATCCTGCAGGATGATACCACGGATACTTGAGGGGGGGG
>NW_004797537.1:207797-209874 GCF_000002075.1 Aplysia californica | reverse complement strand
GGGAGGGAAGGTTGTTAATAATAATTCATAGCATTTGTATAGCGCATACACCCACTCGATAGCAAGCTCTATGCGCTTCACACTATATTATTACCCCCAGAAGACCGTAGAACATTCAGAAACATTCTCAGCTTCCCGGGAAGCATACAGCGCAAGCAGCGCTGGTTAAGCGCTCAAACACTAACAAACTGACAAGATCTTTCACTGTCTATAGCTGGGTACCCATTTTCACCAGGGTGAAGTGGGGAAATTTCGTGTGAAGTGCCTTTCCCAAGGACACAACGTCGGACCCGCGGCTCGAACCCCCGAAATTGCAACCGCACGATTACGAGTCCGGTAGCCTAACCACTTGGCCACCGACGCCACTTGTTGAGAGAGAAAGGTCCATAACCCTTTCCAAGAGACCAAGAGAGGAAAGATGCACTGTGCACACCGATGTTTTGAAAATAGTGCTGCATTCACATAAAGTGGTTAGACTTGTACCGCTACACGTGAATGGCTTGAGTGTCATGGGAAAATGTGACAGCCATTATTTCCTATTTAAAAGATTTCTTTAGCGGTGCACTCTTATTAAAAAGGATTTAGAGCTTTTGTTGTTGAATGTGAAAGGAAGGAGAAAGACTACATCGACGTAGGGTGAAGTATCTTTGATGGTACTGCGTTCATAGATTAAACAGGCTGCATCGCCGACTTCGTTTAGCGGCGCAACTGTATAATAGTGTGTGTCTCTTTTCAGGGGGGGGGGGCTGCTCTCAGTGTAATCTTTCTTTCAATAAAGTAAATCACACTGGAAAGAAACAATTCTGGACTACTTCATCTCTCGTAATAGTAACCATTCACTAGACACGACACCCAAACAGACACTGATATGACACAATTTATCACTTTGACGAGATCCTCTGAACTTGAAGTCACCAACTTAATAAAATTCAGAAACGGCACAAACATATTCTCCAAGCGCTCTTTCCCGGTTTATTTCGTCTCAGTGGCGTTTCCTGAATACAGAGCACTCTCCTCTTCTCTTATTTTGTGTCCACCGGGACTCGTGCGACAAAAACCCAACCAACTGCGCCATCGCGGTCGACTCGTTTTCCCAGTTCATTTCATAGAGTGAAAGAAGATAAGAATGGTAATCCCAGAGCACACGTTCGATAAACATCGGAACAGATCCTTGTTAACTGATTCCACATCTGTACCAGAGGTGAAAAGTCAGCTCCCTAAACATTGGAGTTGATCTAAGACACAACACACTGCAATATCCTAGGATCTGTTTCGTTAGGGGTTATTGTTGTTTTGTTGTGGGTTGTTTTTTTATTGTTGTTATTTTTGGAAGATGGGTAGGGGGGGGGGGGCAGGAATTCGACATCTTAAACAAAATTAAAAGTTTAGGACCAAGAGAGACACATCGACAAAATAATTGTTGTTCAGTGCTGGGAAATAATTAATAGGACTAAGGAAGAGGCGATGGACGAGACACACCTTTAGAAAGCCCAGAGGAAACATCACAAGACAGTCGCTGCAGTGGAACCCACAGAGATCACGAGGCAGGGGTAGGCCACGGGAAACATGGAAGAGATGTGTGGAAATGGACATGAGAGAGACGAAGCTTACTTGGAACGAGCTAGGTAGGAGGAAGGCCCAGGACAAAGATAAATGGAAGGAGCTTGTATGTGGCCTATACCCTACCAGGGGTGAAAGGTATTGATGATGATGATGATGATGATGATGATGATGATGATGATGATGATGATGATGATGATGATGATGATGATGATGATGGGAAATGGATGACAGACAAACAGAAGAGATAAAGTAAAGAAGCATTACCTATTAGGGGCGCCCTCCAACCACCCACTGGAGACATAACCGAGTGCACAATCCAGCGATTCAACAAAACCTGAAATAGCGCTACAAAAATACTTTAGCTATATTCTCAACACACGTAGCCAACTTATCACGGCGTAAATATCACCACAACCGGAAGCAATCCACTTCATCGCCGTTAACAATGTTCGGTTCAGATGTTTATCGAACGGGCGCTTTTCTCTCTCTCCCTCTCTCTCTCTCTCTCTCTCTC
>NW_004797537.1:206445-207693 GCF_000002075.1 Aplysia californica | reverse complement strand
CTCTCTCTCTGTCTCTCTCTCTCTGTCTCTCTCTCTCTCTGTCTGTCTCTCTCTCTCTCTCTCTGTCTCTCTCTTTCTCTCCCTCCTTCCCTCCCTCCCTCCCTCCCTCAAGATGGTAAGGTTAAAAAAGTAATGGAAAATGCCCTCTTTACTTCAAAGGTGTAAGTATTTGCAGAACATTGAATTTGGTAAGAAACCATAGACAGTCCCAAGGAAGAGAAATATCTGAGGTGCTCACATAACTAGCGTGCGTGACTTCGAATCCAAAAGAAGAAATTTGTTTGAGTAAAATGAAGCACATGGACACAATGCTGGTCTTTGGTGCTCGGGTAAAGTAAGACAAACAGACACAAGAAACAGAGGAAAGGGAAATAAGTAGGACCGAGCAGAAACGCCCTCCAACCACCCGCTCACATGAGGAATAAATTCAATCCTGCAGTACCTTCGTTTTTCTGTTGAGTCGTACGCTACATAAACATGGCTGGACGTGACATCAGTGACATCCATCTTCCTGAACTCTCAATAGAAGTTGAGGGGGGGCGGAAAAATGTGTTGCTTAGTTTTAGTAAGCGTTTTACGGCACTTGTAACACAATAAGGTCATATAAGTGCCGAAGATGACAGTGGTTTCAAGAGAGTAACAAACAAAAAAAGAGGGAGGAGGGATCAGGACGATAGATGTTTGATAGGAAAGAAGAAGCAAACCATACCAGAGCACCCGCCAACCACCCACAAAAAGTGTTGCCAAGCACTTTCTCAACAGGTGCTTCAGAAACAGCGAAGCAGCAAAGAAGTTCAATGTCCTTCGCATCACACATGCCTTCACCTGTTAAATAAAAGGATATATCAAGGACTATGATCAATAGATTCTAGATCTTTCTTCGTTTTTTTTCTCGTCTATTCTTGGCCACGAACCCTTAGGGTAAGAATTGATTTTCAAACGTCGACAAAATGAGAAAAAAAAATAACTTGCACAACATGCCCGCATATGTCATTGTCAAAAACACAAGGTTTCCAAAACAAATAAATTAAATGGTTCGTCCACGGTCGAAAGAAAAATCTTTACAAGGGGACTAGAATAGGCAGGAAAACCTTGCGGAAGTTGAAAAGTTGGTAGGCGTACAGTCGTTCCTTCAAACGCTACAAGGTTATATATAACAGGTGCGGTGTAGGCCTACATGTGTGCGTGAGAGTGAGTGCGTGAATGTGTGTGTTCGGGTATATGTGAGTGTGTATGCGCGTATATATA
>NW_004797537.1:204764-205371 GCF_000002075.1 Aplysia californica | reverse complement strand
GGGGAGGGGGGGGCTGTCTATATTGTAAGTCATAGTCCTTCGTCTATTGGTACTTTTTTTTCCTTCCTTTGTTCTTTCGTTAGTTTTAGTAGAGGTTTTACGGCACTCGCAACTGCATATGGTCATATGAGCGCCAGTAGATTAGAGGTGTTACAAGAGAGTAACAAACATAAAAAAGAAGAAGGGGAGATAGGACGATAGATGTTTCATAGAAAAGAAGAAGCAGACCACACCAGAGCACCCGCCAACCACCCACAGACAAGGAGTAAGACTTTGCAAAAGTTCAACATGTTTGAAAACTGGCTATTTGACGTCACTTTACAACGAAATTCGGACGAAAAGTGGTTGTTTATAATCGATTTCGAGGCGAGTAGAAGACGTCATAGGAGGGGTTTCGATGATTATTCTGAGTGAGTACGACGCACACACACACACCAGTCACGGACGAAAAAGTGAGGCGAATGGAGAAACAGATGACGGCGTGAGGAAATCACAAAGAACATTTATAACACTTATTGATGATCCGTTATACGGGCGCGAGATAAAAAGACCAGCTGAAACAACTGGGGAGAATAAGAGAAAAGGTGTGCGGCGTGCGGTGTGTGTG
>NW_004797537.1:201079-202391 GCF_000002075.1 Aplysia californica | reverse complement strand
AGGGCATTTAGATCAATAGTAAAGTTGTTATTTCTCTTTGCTTTATATGCAGCCACTAGTTGGTTTTTTGGTAAGTAATTTCGACCCCCCTATTTTTACATGATATAAGTTAAAAGTGTCTTCCTAACACGACTCTCTCTCTCTCTCTCTCTCTCTCTCTCTCTCTTTCTCTCTCTCTCTCTCTCTCTCACTCTCTCCCCAAAAGCGCCCACACCATTATCAAGCACAACATCAGCACAGTAGATACAAAGCCGACACAACGCGGAGCTCCATCACCCATGGCAACCACAGCTAACGTGGACAGCAATCAGGTCACGCAACCATGACCACATTTTTGGATCAATTAATTCTTCGAAGAGTCCTTACGGGTTCGTTTGTAAGACGGGGAAACAGGACCAGTGGGGCGGGAGACAAATCTTCCAAAAAAAGCAAACACAATCCCTGTGCATACAAAAGCCTAAACGTCTGAAAATCAAACATGAAACACTTAAGATATTTTCTAGACGGACATGGTCAAGCAACCCACCAAGCCTCGCCCATCAACACAGACTCTGACGTGGAAAGAGAACCACACAAGCTTTGGCTGCACTACAGTTTAAGACCCTGAACAAGCAAATAACCAACACCACGACCACCTCTATCAACAACAACAACAACAACAGCTACAACAACAACAACAGCTACAACAACAACAACAACTACTACAGCAAAAACTGAACAACGACAATAGAACAACATGACAATGCAAATATTGCAGGTTGAAATCAGATACATAGCTTCGGTCTTTTAAAAAAATTAATTTTAAAAAATTAAAAAGATCTTTATACACCTCAAACACGGCACGCAACTCAATATTCTCTCACCAAAAAAAAAGGCTAAAGCATCCACCCCCAAGCAAGACTACCATAAACCAAACACCAAACACCAAACACAGAACTTCAAATAGCAGGTCCAGACTGACGCGGACTCAGAAAGAGCGGCCTCAAAATTAGGTCGACAGACGATCCATCGGCTGGACCTATTTCTTCAAACGGTTTTATCGGTGTCATTTTGGTCAGCTGTCGCGGCTTATTTTACTCTCATGCTATGATCAATATCGTAACGGCGAGGATCTCTTGAAGTCTCACTGGGATCTTAAGAAGAAAACAAAAACTAGATAAATGATGCAAAAAGCTTGATGAAGCTGGTTTGTAGTCCGTTGATACAGGTAACCACCGTGTCGCGCCTTTGTACCTTGTATACAAATCCATGTTTCTCCCCCCCCCGCCCTCTCTCTCCCTCTCTGTCTCTGTCTCTCTCTCTCTCTCTCTCT
>NW_004797537.1:196969-199054 GCF_000002075.1 Aplysia californica | reverse complement strand
TGAGACAGGGCGAATGAAATAGGAGGGGGGAAAAGAGCACCAAAAAAAAGAGATCGAGAAGGGAGAAAAAAGTAAACACGAGATGTCTCGCCCTCTCATTCACAAACCAGACAAGGAATGTTATTTTTCATTCGTTTCTATACATTTTTTTAAAAATCACATCAACTATTTGGGTGCAGGCGTGCGGGCGAGGAGAGTGAGGGGCGGGGGTAGCAGTGAGATACTTTAGTACTTAAGACCAACATGATTCTGTGAGATTGAGCCGGCTAGACCTGTCCTTTGGGGGGCCCAGCAGCGATGAGGAGACACTGCATTGAACAGTGGGATGGAACATGACGTAAAAACACCTCACTCTCCTGGGGAGCACGGGGTGTTCAACTCCTTGTCTCTGCCCCCAGACAACATCGTTCTCCAATCTCGTCTCCTTTAAGAAGTCGAGTCCCAGACAATATCTTACTCTTCAAACTCGTGATCCTGAGGGGCCCAGATGAAGCGATTTTTTTTCGACTCTCTCTCTCTCTCTCTCTCTCTCTCTCTCTCTCTCTCTGGAAATCAACTAGTCCATATTGCGTGCCATTACGTCACTGTCAGAAAGCGGTCGATATTTTGAGTCTTGGGTGATAAATTGATCAATATTTTCTTAACCCCTTTATCAGTTAAGCCCTCGACCTTCAATAAATGAACTCCGGCCGCAGCCTTCCAACTCAGAGCGAAGTTGTCATAACAAGAAAGAACGCAAACTCCAATGACATCTTGTTACCCCAGAATTTAAACGTTCTATCTGCTCAGAGCCTAGTTCTGAAAAATTTGACGTAAAAAATGTTGAGCTTCACATCATGTCAAGCTTTTTAAAAAAAAAATAAAGCAAATCTTTGAATATCTTGATAACGACCCCGAATAATCTTAGGATTTTTTATGGAGAAGATAGAACATTTGGTTTCTGACCTCGTGTTCTTTGTAACGCAAAACGGCGAGTAGTGTCAGTTTTAGTTTAGTAGAGGTTTTTCGGCGCCCGCAACTGCATAAGGTCATATGAGCGTCAGAAGATTAGAGCTGTTACAAGAGAGTAACAAACATAAAAAAGATGAAGGGGAGATAAGGACGATAGATTTTTTATAGGAAAGAAGAAGCAACCCACGCCAGAGCACCCGCCAACCACCCACGAGTAATGTCAGATAGAAATAAAACTTTGTAATTTGGAGGTTGCAATCTGTCTGGGAGCTGGCCCCTCTGTGGGCGGAATTTCGTTTCAGAGAACGGCGAGGTCGAGGTAGTTAGAGGCTCGAGTTTTCCAGCCTTGCGTAATGTTCAGTGAGGATCCCATTACAACACTGCCTTTGTGCGGCGGGTGGCTGAGGAATGGCCTCTGGCGAATACAACAGACATGCAGTCGTCTGTGGATCGGGACCCCCCCCCCCCCCACCACAAAAAAATCCCCAAAAATGATGGTACACATAATATTTTACGACGTCCCCATCGACACAGTTAAGACAATCTAGGTTACGAGTGTAAATCAGCACCTCAGTAGAAATTTCGTTGTTCGTTAGTGCGTATATTTTGTGTGTGTGTTTACAAGTGAGGAAGCGCTAAGAGCGGGGGTTTGAGGCACACTTACTGGATACATGTCTGCGTCTACCATGTTTCGAAAGCGGTGTCGATCACACCAGCAAACACAAACGACGTAAGAGTATAAGAGCGCCATTCTGGTAAGTTCCCTCAAGATTAAAACCTCGCGAGGATAAACAAAAAAGCAGCTCGGTGACAGAACCGCACCCCGGTTTATGCAAATCACGCCTGGCACTGCCTCGTCCGGCCAGGAAGGACGACAGTTGAGATGAGTGACGCGTCTCTCCACTTACGTGAAGGGCGTAGGGCTCCGACAAGCCGGCAGGCCGGCAGGACGGCACTGGGCGACAGAAGTTAGAAGAAAACCAAACTGGTTGCTGAGCTTTTAAAGAAAATAGAATAGGCCAGGAGTTCAGCATGTACGAATATAAACTGTGACCACTGGCAGGTTTTTTGTTGGGTTTTTTTGCTGTTGTTTTGTTTTGTTTTGTTTTTGGGCTGGATTGGAGGGGGGGGGGG
>NW_004797537.1:193399-194432 GCF_000002075.1 Aplysia californica | reverse complement strand
TCTCTATTATTTTTATTTATTCATTTATGGTTACGTAACTGCGTAGACCATTGTTGGCCTTTCGTAGGATATACTTCGCTCCGCAATGAAGCACCTTGACTAAAAGTTATTCATCTAAACGTCCACTCAGATTCTCCACCACTCTCCACTCGGCATTTTCACTTCACATTCTGGCCTCAGCTTTGGCTGCTGAATTCACACGTTTACCCGACTATGGACAGACAGGGGCTACTAAGAATGGGCTCCAGTGGGTCAAAAAGGAGGAGACAGGAGGCGAAACATTGAGCAAAATCCTCGGCGTTTGAAGATCGCGGTCAATACGAAGATAACCGAGGTAAATATATGATCAGGGGGTAACGCCTTGGATACGTCGAAATGCTTCTAAAATCTAAACTTGTCTCCCTTTCTTATCCACATACCTCACCACCCTCTCTCTTTCTCCTAATTTTTCAACGTACAAAACCCCAGCACCGACACCAGTTGATGATCTTATTCATACCAGCTCTATATTTATTCCTTTTTTTACACGAACGTTCCTCCCCTCCCCTCTTTAAAAAAAAAAAAAGAAAGCAGAAAACAACCCCAAACAAAAGACACACAAGCGCGCGCGTGCGTGAGCCTGTGGAGAGAGAAAAGAGAGAGAGAGAGACGCGCACAGTGAGACAGACAGACAGACAGACAGACAGACAGACAGACAGACAGACAGACAGACAGACAGACAGACAAACAGACAGACAGACAGACAGACAGAAAAGACTGACAGACAGAACAGAACAGAACAGACACACACACAAACAGACATGCTAATACAAAAAAATGCAGTTTTGAAAATCGTCCCTGAAATTAATGAGTTGTTTTTTTTACTGACTCGCCAATAGTGTAAATCAATATTAACATCAAAGAGACCAATTAATTGTATCCAGTAACGGAATGCAAGACCAGACATCGCAACAGCTGTAGCAAATCATCTCAAACGTTTTGTTGATGTTCAGCATCTCTCTTTCTCTCTCTCTCTCTCTCTCTCTCTCTCTCT
>NW_004797537.1:191565-192631 GCF_000002075.1 Aplysia californica | reverse complement strand
GGGGGAGGAGAACCAAGCACTGACCATCCGAATTTCGTCAACTTTGAGATGTACATTTATATCTCAGTGACCCTCAAATACAGCTATTTCGCATGTTTGTGTCTCTCTGATGTTCCCTTATCTCTGGCACATGTCAAGCCACGTGAAAATGTCTAAAGAAAATAAATTTCGCATTGTTTTTATTCTCAGTCATTTCATTAATCTATGGTGGACATTCCATTTCAAGCTCAGCTATGTCGGGCTAATTATGGCAGACACGCAGACACATTTCTTCATGCCTTAACAAACACGAACGAGCTCGACCTTTGACATGAGGTGAAGACAGGATGTTTGAGGGGGCGAAGAGGGAAGGTCATAGCCAGGGGTGAGGAGGCGGAGGGCAGCTGAATGGACAGACGGGCGAGTGGGTGAGTGGGGTCAACAGTTGAACAAACGGATGGGTCGATGAAAGAATAGAACGAGTGTATAAATAGACAAGCAGATGGATGAATGGATGGATGGATGGATGGATGGATGGGTGGGTGGAGATGTAAACGTTCATGGTTAAATAATAATAAATTAAATACAGTGCACACACAATATCATGCTACAATAAAAGGCTGACAAACAAATTTAATTCAAACTACCCCAGACTTACCCACCAAAGGCTATCTCGGGTCTCCATCCTAACATGCTCAGTTGATGGATTAGCCGAGACAAACGTTTCAACACCGTTGCCCTTTTGGAGTACTAAGTGAGTGCATTCAAAGAAATAATATGGACAATTCCCGCCAACAGACAAATCTCATTAATAATGTTTGATTAAACGAGCTACAGTAAGCCCTCGTGGTTTTGTTCTGACTATGTCTGGCAAGGTTAACCGATAACACAAGCGGGTGAAACGTAAATTTATAAGCCGGGAATTCTGGAGCAGTTACGAAAGGAGTCTTCATTCAGTGTCATCCTTCCGCTATTTCTTCCTTCATCCCAAAACTAGATTTTTAAATGGCGCCATTGTCCCGGCATGCTTCTCCTCACAAACTTAAGACCTATAGAAACACAGTGACTTCAGAACAGTTGAAGGCTT
>NW_004797537.1:190139-191457 GCF_000002075.1 Aplysia californica | reverse complement strand
CCAAGGTACCAACCAATCATCTCTCTCTCTCTCTCTCTCTCTCTCTCTCTCTCTCTCTCTCTCTCTCTCTGAGTGTGTGCGCGCGTGTGTGTGTTTGAGTGTATGTGTGTGTGTATGTGTGTGTTTGTGTGTATGTGTGTGTGTATGTGTGTATGTGTGTATGTGTGTGTATGTGTGTGTGTATGTGTGTATGTGTGTGTATGTGTGTGTGTGTGTGTGTGTGTGTACTAAAAGATATTTAAAAAACAAAGACAAGAATGAATAAAATATTTATTGCTTCTGACTATATCTCCAGGACGAACAAAACCAATTACATGGTGTAGACCTGTACAATAAAAATAATTTTTGTCGTAAACTGGGGATGGGACAGTAGCTGGGAGCTACTGGGATACAACCAATTGTACTGATATAGGGAAAATGATGTCGGAAATTATAGATGGGAGAGTGGGTGAGTTGGGGAGGGGGGTGATAAAGAGTAGAGAGCTGTTGGCAGCTTCCGCGTTCAGGTAGAGGCGTTTGTTTACCAAGGCAGGTGGGCCAGACAGTCTCAGCTACCTTCCAAAAGCAGGTAAATGAGGCATCCCAGACCTACAACTACCACTGTTCTTGTTTCATTCCCTCCTTTAGTTATTAGCCTGTTCGCCTGGCTAGTTTACTGTCCAAGGGGGCTAATTTGGTAACAACATAAACAGTAAAAACTTTCTCCTTGGCACCTGAGCTCTCTTTCAAGTTACGATCAGTACCAATTCGGAACGTCAGGAATCTGCCTGCTCGTATTATAGCAACTTCTCTGTTAAACTTTACTTATTTTTGACGCTGCTGAAAAGCTGCTGTTGCTGGAGAGAATGATACATGTAGTAGCTGTTGTTGTTATTACTGGTGGTGGTGGTGGTGTTCTTGCTTTTCTTCTTGTTTGTCGTTGTAGCTGTTCTTCTTCTTCTTCTTCCACCTCTCAAATCAACCTTCTTGTCCGATAGTCCCGAGCAAAGTGGGTATATGAAGAGTTTTTAAAAAAAACCGAAACAACCCATGTTCGAGATCGCCCCGTAGGAGGTCCGATCCAGGTCAAGAGAAAAAGCAATGTTCACGACATGATGAATCAACAACAATGATGTGTAAGTAACATCCTCCTTTCTTCCCGCCTCCACAGAGCGAAGCGACAGTGTCGTTTCCGGGGACAGTTCAGTGGTGACATTCAGACATCCTGTTTCGAGAATCCTGAACCTTCAAACGCCGGGCGAAGCAGAAATCTACCTTTGCAGGAGGTCCGTGCGTTCTGTGTGAACGTGAGTGTGTGTGTGTGTGTGTGTGTGTGTGT
>NW_004797537.1:184829-187130 GCF_000002075.1 Aplysia californica | reverse complement strand
GTTGTGTTTATTTCTTCTCACCGTTCCCTTCTTCTTCTCAACTACTTTAATAATGGTAGCAGCTGTTTGTGTGTAAAAGAGAGCATGTGTCTGTGTATAATGTGCATGTGTGCGAGTGTGTGTGCGTGTGTACAGAGTAACGGGAGTATGTTTAGGTGTAGTGAATGCGTACATTAGAATGTTTGTGTGTCTGAATGTTCTTTTGTGATGGAATGTAGGAGATGCATATTGCGTGTGTGTGTGTGTGTGAGAGAGAGAGAGAGAGAGAGAGAGAGAGAGAGAGAGAGAGAGAGAGTCAGCATGAGCATACAATGCGGTTATGTTGAAAGCCTGGTATCCACCTGAAGGTGAGTGGACCCCCCTCCCCAACTCATCCAATCCTTCCCCCCTATTCCAACAAGTCCATCCAATTCCAATCACAATGAAAAATTCATAAGAGACTGCGGTACATTGGGCCCAGCGAGAAAGTGAGATCTTGAAAGTCCATTTCAATAATTGATTTACAGTACAGCATCCCGAATAAAGATCAACTGCTTTTCGTCTCATCTCTGAGTCTTTCACTATAAAGAAGTGTCTTTTATTTCAGCATATAACAAATACGAACTCATTTGAAGAACTTTAATAATATCTAGATCTAGAATTCTAGATCTAGATTCCAGATCTAATTCGCGACAACAGTAAACAGGTTCTGAATCAAAAGTTGAATGAAACAGCTGACAGGTTCGCCGTCAGCTGTCTGTACAACAAAGACAAAGAAAGGGAAGCCAAGTCAAACAAACGAAGAGGGACTACGAGTTAAATTTCACAGTAAACAATCACAAGGTACTCACCTATTTTTGCTATGCTGGCTAAAAGGATCCACAGGCATATAACATAAGGCACTTCAACATGATGAAAGTTAAAAGACACAACTTTGTATCTTTCTGAATGGTTTGATTTAACGCTGTGACTTTCAACTTCGTCAGAACCCTCCGCCCTTGCCACTTGGTTGCCATGAAAAACACAGAATGAAAGCCAGCCGATCACCACCAACCAAACGAGTCTGTTCATATTATTGTTCCTGTTGATGAACTCCATCGTCAACTGTGTGAATTGAGTACATATAGATCTACTACCGTCCTCTTCGGGAAAGTCAGCTGTCCACAAACGACCATGTCTTTACTGTGAAGAAAGAACGCCACGAGAGCCAACCCCTTCTATCTGAGGTGGGATTGACCTGTCATGAACTCTTACAGGTCAGAGTGTGTCGCGCATGCGTCCAACGACCGAGCCCTTGTTACTATTTAAAGGAGCCAATCGTAATCTAGGTCAGTACGAGAGGTAAAGTAGGCCATGTCACGATCTCAAATCCAGTCTCGAGATAGTGAGACAACTTTGTTGAGCTTCACTGTCTTCATCTCTTTCGCAGAGTTCTGTTTTACCCTATGAAACAACTAAAAGACACTCTAAGAAGGAAATTTATAGACACGAGATATGCTCGTGGGTGTGGCCCATAATTTTGACTTCCCAACCCCATGTAACTTTAGAAAAGGTTTCTTTCTTCATTCATGCCTATAATCACTTTAGTCCGCGTCAACTGGTCCTTTCAAAAGGTCCGTATGAAGGAGTCTATTTAATACCCCTGTTACACCTTTTACAGCTCAGTACATTTTTTGTAATATAGACGAGCCTCTTCAAAGTAAGGTCAGGGAGTAGGCCTACTCGAAAACAGTCTGCTGACCAGCCAAACAGCTGATATCTCGACCCGTCAGCCAAAGAAAGAAAAAAAAAACACGTCTCAGCTCTCGGTGCAAAATCTAAATGTAAATGCATTGTGCGCGTGTTCTCTGTGAACTGTGAACCAAACATTGGAAAATTACAACAACAATAGCAACAACAACAACAATAACAACATCAACAACAACAACAACAACATCAACAACAACAACAACAACAACATCATCATCAACAACAACATCAACAACAACAACAACAACAACATCATCATCAACAACAACAACATCAACAACAACATCAACAACAACAATAACACCAACAACAACAACAACAACAACAACAATAACACCAACAACAACAACAACTTCAACAACAACAACAACAACAACAATAGCAACAACAACAACAACAACAACCTACCTACCTCCTACACGCGCGACAATAACCAGATTGAATAAGAAATAACAATAATGAATAATGTCGAAAAGAGCTGAAACCAGGCCGCTCAAACAAATATCGTGAGTTGTCTATCCTCCGGAACAATTTTATAACATAATACCTTTTCTTTACAAGAAATAAGAGTGG
>NW_004797537.1:182726-184729 GCF_000002075.1 Aplysia californica | reverse complement strand
CCAAGGACCTTACAACAAGTTACTGAATAAACTCCTTGGTTTAGACTCACACGTGATGAAGTTTTTCAGCATCAGTGGTTGGAATCTCCGAAGAGAATGTGTGCAATGTGCCAAAATTTTCTCCGAACACCTCAAGTACTCCGCTCTGCTAACATAAGTGAGGCAGCGTGGTGGAATCAGGCTCTGGTCAAAATAATCAAAGTGAGGAAACATGCATTTTTCCACAGGTTTGTGAATTTTTAAAATTTAACTTTTGTTTTTTTGACTCAACACCTTTCATGCCCATTAGAGAAATCACTTCTGTGAGGACTTTTCTGAAAAACGTTGATTAAAGGTACAAAAAATGTAAATTTTCAGTTACCTCGGACTCTTAAGCTAAGGAAATAATTTATCTTTGGTGGACATTTTCTCACTAATTTTACCTCTGAAAACAGGTGACCCCCACATCCTTCATTCGCAAATATCTCAACTTGTATTCAAGATTGATTTTTTCCCCCATCCAAATAAAGACAAGTGAACAAGCTTTATGATGGTACCAATAACCCTACATGCCCAAAAATTGACGAGAGCCTGATTCCACCTGAGTTCTTTAATGGGCATGAAAGGTGTTGAGCCAAAGAAACAAAAATTTGATAAAAATTCACATATCTGAGGTAAAATGCAAGTTTCTGCACTTTGATTATTTTGACGAGAGCCTGATTCCACCATGCTGCCTCACAATTAATGTTTTCTTTGAATAAGAGAGACGAAACAGTGCGTGGAAAAATGATGCTGGCATTATATTATTATCCCAAGATCAGTGCACGTTGAAGTTGAGTCAACGCAATCGTGCAACATGCAGAGACAGTGTCTGCGGTAGGATTGTCTCCCAATCGTACAGACATGATATATATATCAAAATTTGTGGCGCAACTTGTCGAATTTCCTATTAGGTCTATCGAACATAATAACTATGCTATACATGGAGTATAATAGACGTTCGAGCTTTTGAACAAGGACTTATTTGTATCAATGTACTAACAGATCAATATTTTTGTAAACACCTGTTAAGCTGTATTCTACAAAGTTCCTTTATATATACATATTAAATTAAAATCCCAGTGGGTGGTTTCTACCAATTTTAAAAGGTTTACGATGCATGCAGCTGGAGCACTATAATTAGATCGCTTTCACCAAGTCTGTCATTTAAAAAAAAAATTGTTATCGCGGCATTTGCTTTTATCAAACACGTTTTTAGAACATTTACTGTAAAAAGGTATTAGCTATACAATTATTTAGTTTGCAACAAGTTTTGCCATTAAAAAGTGTTGTTAATTGGCGTTAGCGGTGACGTAGGCCGTGAGAAGCGGTGAATGTGCTACGACAATCCCATTTTCCGTGTAACGGAGATTTGTAGCATTTTATGTACATTTGTGAACAAAAGGTTGGGTTTGTTTGGGTTTTTTTGGTGTCTTTTTTATTCAAATCTAGATGTGGAAAATATTATCAAATCAGGACAAATTGATGCAAACTGCTGAACAAAGTATGGGTGACATAATTGATTCGCTCGTTAACAACATTATTATTTGAGGGTAAGTTCGGACACCAATTTGACGCAACTGTAAATTTTAATGTCAGGCATATACACTATATATATATATATATTTATTTATTTATACGCATACAGTCATAGTTAAGGAAATTCAATTTGGTCGATTTTCCCACATCGATTCAAAATGTTGCCTTCGAGTCGCCTGAACATTTTGGACCATGTAGAATCATAATTATATATAGAAGAAAACGCAGACAAATTATTATATAATACTATGGCCTATGAAAAGTCTGACTTCATTAAGAAAAATGTAGGCTATCTAGAGCTGTCATATAGTAGGTTTATGTAGGCCTATATAATTCCGTACCTCAACCTTTACCCAGATGAAGTGCAATTATAATATTATTATATAGGATATTGTGCCTCATGCAGTCTACACCAGCAAGTGGGCATAGGGCTTCTAATATATATA
>NW_004797537.1:169259-182626 GCF_000002075.1 Aplysia californica | reverse complement strand
TATATATATAAAACTTTAGACCAAGGACCTTACAACAAGTTACTGAATAAACTCCTTGGTTTAGACTCACACGTGATGAAGTTTTTCAGCATCAGTGGTTGGAATCTCCGAAGAGAATGTGTGCAATGTGCCAAAATTTTCTCCGAACACCTCAAGTACTCCGCTCTGCTAACATAAGTGAGGCAGCGTGGTGGAATCAGGCTCTGGTCAAAATAATCAAAGTGAGGAAACATGCATTTTTCCACAGGTTTGTGAATTTTTAAAATTTAACTTTTGTTTTTTTGACTCAACACCTTTCATGCCCATTAGAGAAATCACTTCTGTGAGGACTTTTCTGAAAAACGTTGATTAAAGGTACAAAAAATGTAAATTTTCAGTTACCTCGGACTCTTAAGCTAAGGAAATAATTTATCTTTGGTGGACATTTTCTCACTAATTTTACCTCTGAAAACAGGTGACCCCCACATCCTTCATTCGCAAATATCTCAACTTGTATTCAAGATTGATTTTTTCCCCCATCCAAATAAAGACAAGTGAACAAGCTTTATGATGGTACCAATAACCCTACATGCCCAAAAATTGACGAGAGCCTGATTCCACCTGAGTTCTTTAATGGGCATGAAAGGTGAGGAGCAAAAGAAACAAAAATTTGATAAAAATTCACATATCTGAGGTAAAATGCAAGTTTCTGCACTTTGATTATTTTGACGAGAGCCTGATTCCACCATGCTGCCTCACAATTAATGTTTTCTTTGAATAAGAGAGACGAAACAGTGCGTGGAAAAATGATGCTGGCATTATATTATTATCCCAAGATCAGTGCACGTTGAAGTTGAGTCAACGCAATCGTGCAACATGCAGAGACAGTGTCTGCGGTAGGATTGTCTCCCAATCGTACAGACATGATATATATATATATCTAGATAGATATATATATATAGATATATATACATATGTCATATAAAGGCGAGTTCGGGTTTGGATCCAGTGAGAAAACATACTTTATCGAGTATTTCCATCTTACGAATACTTCATAGAATTTAATTTGGCGCATATCCTCACTCAACATGACCAGCAAGTTCCCAGCGTATTACATAATTATATCACCCCCTAAGATAGCATAAATCTCGGCTTTACGGGAAGTATACAGTGCAAACAGCTGATTAAGCGCTCCGACGGTAGAGAGAGAGAGAGAGAGAGAGAGAGAGAGAGAGAGAGAGAGAGAGAGAGAAGGAGAAAGACTGACAGGTTGGGCAGAGAAGAAAGGCAGAGGCAGATACTGGGGGAGACGGGATGCTAGTACAAAGCAAATATTGTCCATCTATTGCTTGTTTCATTGACAGTGTACCAAAGAAAAAGAGAATCTCACCTTGCACAGGTAATTATGACCCTTCAAAATCTCAGTAGCTTGAAATCTTCCAGGGAAAAACTGTATTCTGCAGTGCAACTGTTTTAGACTTTCATGCAAGGAAGAGGCTAGCCGTACTTAATGACCTATAGAATGAGAGGCAGACACCTTACCTCTAAACCGTTAGAGCCCCCTCCAAAGACTGACCATTTACAAAAAATAGGCCTACTGAATTGTAAATTTACATTTTTAGTGTGCAGTACCTAAAGTATTTGTATTTGAGACGAAACCAGGTGCCTAAATGACAGTGCATGTATTTTAAACCTCCTGTTTTCTAATGTTAATAGGGCCTAAGATAAGTACGGCTAGCCACTTCGTTCATGCAAAACCAAGATAAACCTGTTGAAAGCAAAGAACTCTGTACTTGTGGGCGTCTTAAATCAAATACAGCGATTTGGTAAATATACAAACTTAACATTTCTTAATTTAAAACAAGATTGTTAACAAATGGAAGTAAGTGAAGTTCATGTGTTGATGTCGAACATAAGTCAAGTTCATGTGTTGATGTCGAACATAAGTCAAGTTCATGTGTTGATGTCGAACATAAGTCAAGTTCATGTGTTAATGTCGAACATAAGTCAAGTTCATGTGTTGATGTCGAACATAAGTCAAGTTCATGAGTTGATGTCGAACATAAGTCAAGTTCATGTGTTGATGTCGAACATAAGTCAAGTTCATGTGTTGATGTCGAACATAAGTCAAGTTCATGTGTTGATGTCGAACATAAGTCAAGTTCATGTGTTGATGTCGAACATAAGTCAAGTTCATGTGTTGATGTCGAACATAAGTCAAGTTCATGTGTTGATGTCGAACATAAGTCAAGTTCATGAGTTGATGTCGAACATAAGTCAAGTTCATGTGTTGATGTCGAACATAAGTCAAGTTCATGTGTTGATGTCGAACATAATTGCCCACGTAAAAGGAGAGCAATTAATATTGCCCAAAGCTCTTTTTTGTGTGTTTTACGGCGCTCGCAACTGCATAAGGTCATATACACGATCGCGCGGGACACACTAATATTTTCAATTAGTAGGAAATTTTGTATTTAGCCGAAGCCTTTATACTCTTTATCAGTTTTGGACCATCAAGGGATCTTTAACATGCAAATTGCACATGAGACCTTCGAGATATTTCGCTCTTATCCGAGAAGGCTAGGTGTTAGATTTTACCTACCAGAAGATCAGGGGTGTGGCTGAAAGACAGCAGTAAGAGGGAGTCAAGGAGTAGCAGTAGAAAGGCTGCAGAAAGAGTCCGGAACCCAGAGGAGGGGGCAAAGGAGGTGAGGGGGTAGGGGCAGAAAGAGGAGATGAAAGCAGACGATAGAACATTGATAGAGAGCAGGAAAAAATGTGAAAGGAGAACATTTTAGAGAAGAAAATTTTCCATTGCTATCCGGATTCGAACCCGGGACCTATAGAATGAGAGGCAGACACCTTACCTCTAGACCACGAGAGCCCCCTTCAAAGCTCTACATTGCCAGTGACATAAAAGATCTGAAAATATGGTCAATGTAATGCTTTATTTTTTTCTTGACGAATGAAAATGTATAAAATTACAAGATCAGCAAATGCATATATGAATTAGTTTAATGGTACAGAATGTCAATGGTAAAAAATAGACTTTGTAACAGTCATTCTCATCACTTTTGAATTATGTTTTTTGTACAAGTCATGAAATATAAAATTACTAGAAAAGAAGAATATAGAACAAAAACACTTTCCATGAGAAAACAACCTACAGCATCGAATGCAGTGGATCAAGTCAAAGGACAACTCAAATCATAACGCTTCACATAAATATCTACTCTAAGGTATCGTGTAAGCGCCCC
The DNA here is from genome assembly GCF_000002075.1 of Aplysia californica. Lineage (NCBI taxonomy): Eukaryota > Metazoa > Mollusca > Gastropoda > Aplysiida > Aplysiidae > Aplysia > Aplysia californica. Next base: position 179,390 of record NW_004797537.1, on the reverse strand, counting down.
CCCCCCCCCCTATTAACTTTCAGATCTTTCGCGCATCTCCCGCTCCTTATCCCGTTCCCCCCTCCCCCGTTTATTATTTTCCAGCTCGCCACAACCGACCATCATGTGAAACATATCTGTAATCTAGATATCTGAATTAAACTTCTTTTTTGGGGGGGTAAATGACAAATTACCCTTAATATTATAGTACCGGTACCGGGTTGGCTACCTCAATTTTCTGAGCATTTAAAAAAAACTTTTGTACATTGATTTATATCTTTTAATGAAAGTGGTTTGTTTCTAAATGAGAAAAGTTGTCCCAGTCACTTACTAAAATCACTAAAATTTCATGATCTTTTGTTCTTTTATTCACTGAAAGAGAAACAAAACAGATTTATTCCTACTAGTACAGGGGTACGAGGTTGAATGTGCCACCCCACTCTCCTTTTATAACAACCCCCCCCCCTAGTTTATTAGTTTTGTACCACTTGTCCCCCCCTTTTTATTCGATACCTTAGACTATGGACAGACTATCAGTAAGTCAAGAGGACTAAAATGAGAGCAAGTTTTCAATACCAGTCAAGACAAAAACCCATATATGAGATTGATTCATTTTCAATCTCACAGGACAGATCAATGTTGTTCAGTTTCTTTGATTTCCTTTGTCTCTCTTCAAACAAAGAAGTTAAGCAGTAATAAAAAGTATGTATATATTTGCCTCGCTTTTGATTTTAAAAGTATCTATTTAATTTGAACAGAAATTGATATTTACGATTGAAGGAGGTCGGTGGGGGTCACCTGGTGTCTGAGGCAAAATTAGCCAGACAATAGCTGCCAAAGTTTAGTGACATCCAAAGCTTTCAGTGTCCTAAAAATTGCGAAATTGGCGTAAACATGTAAATTTCTTTGACTGCAGTATTTTGATGAGCGTCTGATTTCACACGAAGTAATACACACACACACACACACACACACACACACACACACATAAATGTACGTATATACATACATACATATATAGTCCCACACACACATACCAAACATGCACATACACTAGCGCACACATAATGAACAGATTTTCAGGTCCTGAATTGTTTTCTTACATTTACATGTATAATTTTAGTATTTAAAACATATACACAGCAAAATTCGTACAGAACAAAGAGAGTTCCACATCCCGGAATGTGCGTGCTGGACAATATAATATTACAATTGGGCATTCCTTACCTTCTTGGACAAAAACTGGTAAAGACTACCAGATTCCCAAAAACTTATAATTAACGAAGTGTATACAGACCCGGTAACCGGGAATAAAATCGCAAAGTATACAGATCTGGTAGGGGAACTCTTTTGTGATGTCGGAAAGTTTCAGCGCCCAGACCCGGTAGTGTGTGTGTGTGTGTGTGTGTGTGTGTGTGAGCGAGAGAGAGAGAGAGAGAGAGAGAGAGAGAGAGACATCTAAAAATGTGAAAAACATTCCTCAAATGGATCAAAAGCATATATATAACTATGGAAATTTCTTGTTGCAAAAAAAACAACAAATAAAGCGAAAGCTGTGTTGACAGGCATATCTATTCGTCACAAATTTTTGTGGAGAAGTTCATCTTTAGTAACAATGATCAGAAAGCGCATTCCAATCGAACGTGAGAGGTAAAAAAAACTTCATCTTATGTAGATCCACCATTTGAGTAGTTACTATTCAAAGAGCAAAACTGCTTCATTGTTAGAGATAGTGCTTAGTTAGGCAGATGATGGGCACAGGTGGCCATGGATATTGTGCTTTCCTGAACAAAATCAGTCACTGACTTTCTTTCATCAGACCCTGGACATGAACACTCACCCCAGTTTCTGCACGGAGCACCCCCTGAAGTGGATTATGATAAAACAGGATGTAGATTAGGAAGATCCTCTTTCCAAGCAGGGTGCGGAGCAAAAAGTCAAGTCATATGTAAAAGTTTACACTCCTGAACTCCTGCATGTGGTTGAATGATGCATTTGATGTTAATGTACATTTTGTCAGCTTTACTTCTCCTTTCATATTGAATTTTAATGAGAGTACTATATATAATTTAAATTTTTTATGTATACCTGCATGTGTTTTTACGGTCCTGTACAGTCAAGGAAAATTTCCCTGTGGGATAATAAAGTACTATCTTATCTTATCTTATCTTTATGCGTCAAACTTATAATCAAAATATTGAGGATTCAATGCGCTTCTTGACTGGGAAGAGATTAAATCCATGGGAAACATTCTAGACCTTTATTTTTTCAGTTTAACTAGCCGTAAATGTGCGTTGTTGATCATATGAGATGAAAAGGCATGAACTATAGCTTTAGAGTACCCAACTTTACTTTACTTTTCCGATCCAGCGGCCATTTGGGTTCTAGCCCTTCGGTCTGTCGATATGGCAAAGAATTGACAGGTTTTAATCAGCTGTGCTTTGTTAGAGTACCCAAAAGGTACATGTAGTAAGTCCTTCAAATTGGAATGAACAGGCAGGACAAGAGGTCACAGTGAAGGTGTGTGAGTTTTTTTAATAGAAAAGAAATATGAGCACATACTATCACTGTAACCGTAACTAAAGAAGTAACATTATTTTCCATATTAGATGTAAGAGGGGAAAAAAATTCCCAGAAAGGAATGTAAAACACAGAAAGACAAAACATAATCACTAGTTGTATATGGCATAAATGGAACATAGCATGTAGGGCTTGAGCCTACATCTTTTAACCCTATCCGTATACCCTGGGGTTATTTTGTACCCCCGGGGTTGTATTCTTCACATTTTAAAATACTTCTAGTGCGAAGATCTCTTTGAAACTTTCAGTATTTCTCAAAAAATCATTTTGACGGACTGCTATGCTTTCCTCTTTGGAAAGTGGTGGCACAGAGTTCCCCACGTTGTATGGATACGATAGAAAAACATGACGTACCGATAGGGTTAAAATTAAAGTCATTAAAGCAAAGGGAAACATATCAGAGTGTAAAAAAAAGACAACAAGGCTGAATAATATTGATGAACATGTAGACAAAAGCACAATTCTCCATTACTACTATACTGGCACTCTGCCTTCCATTCAGTACACACTTTGATCATAGAAAACAAAAAATTATCACTTTGTCTTCACTGAATATTTACAAGAGCAAGTTATTGTACCGGACAGCAAACAAGAAACTACAAATTTCAAAGTATGGGAGGTAAAAAAATAATGTAACAACTATGACCCGAAAGGAATTAGATACAGAGCCACTGTCTGCAAAAGATTGTAAATCTACTTGACTCAAAATAGGTTTATCCTTAGGTTTCTGAGATGATACATAAACAGATCAGTACATTTTCGCTGTCACCGACTACTATCTGTTTGGGAACAAAAGCCTCTGCACTAGGAAACCAAAGAGCAGCAGTGTACATAAGACCGCCCCTGTGTGCAGCAGGGCTGGAGCTGTGTTGAAGTACGGGCAGTACGGGCACTGAAAGGAGCCACAGGCATAACAGATGCTCAACAGGAACAAATCCTGGGTGGTGTAGATCTTGGTCCTGTGCATGCCTAGAGAAAAAACAAACAAAACAAAACAATCGGTATCTTGCGAACACCGCTTCATTTGATTGTTTGTGTTGCGTAAAACCCCCCATTAATTTCCAATAACTGAACAACTCTTGTGAGAATTACTCTAGAATTTGGCCCATAGATAGGCCCCCTACACAAAACATGAGTAAAAGCACTCTTCTTGATCTGCTTCTTTAAGTAAACCACTTTGTTTTTGAAAAAATAAATGAAAAAATAATTGTATAACTCCTTCTTAGTTTAATTTTAGTAGAGATTTTACGGCGCTCGCAACTGCATAAGGTCATATGAGCGCCATATAACTCCTTCTGATAAAGTGTATGCTTATTTCTCACATAACTATCACTGAATAGAAGATGAAAAAGTGTTGATAAAGGGGCATACATTCAAATACTTTATTGGGATGTATTTTTTGCACACATCTTGAGCTGGAAACAGAAGGAATGAATCCAAACAGCTCAGCTTGAGATGGATTTTAAATGATCGTGCTCAAAACAAGAATCTCATATGTTTTACCCACTAACAAAACTAAATGAAAGTAAATTAATCTTACAGCACATCATGTTGCAACGGAACAAAGTGTCTTTTTTCAAGACAAAAATAATGTAAAATACCTGGTTCATAGTAGTCGTAGACTCTGAGCTTATGATCTCTGGTAGCATTAGCCACTGGGTACCACCTGTCAGCCCGAAAGAACACGCAGGTCTTACTCTGGTCCAGCTGAAATCACAAAGAAAGCGGGGGTCAACAGTTTTGTAGCTTAATAAAAGACACTGAGATAAGATGTCTTTCAGCCTGTAAACAACCAGCGCTTACTTCTTGCTTGCTATAAAAAATTCTTCCAAGTGTGTCTTCAGTCTGTGTTACTGTGTTAGAAAATGCTTTTGAGTCCCATTTTGCTTGATTTTCACTTTCTTGAGATGGATGCATCCAGATACTTATAGCATACCAGGAAAAACAGAGGCCCGCACAGTCCTGCAGTTGTGAAAGGTATATTGTTATATAAATATATCAACTCATAGAGTGGACTTTCTGATGTGCTCAACACACACACACACACACACACACACACGCACACGCACACGCACACGCACACGCACACGCACACACATAACACCAATTAACATATCTGCTGCATAAGGTGGATTTATGCTTTAGAAAACATGGTTCTGCTTTTTTTTACACTTCCGTAGGTGAGGCAGCGTGGTGGAATCAGGCTCTGGTCAAAATAATCAAAGTGAAGAAACTTGCATTTTTCCACAGGTTTGTGAATTTAAACTTTTGTTTTTTGACTCAACACCTGTCATGGCCATTAGAGAAATCACTTCTGTGAGGACTTTTCTGAAAAACGTTGATTAAAGGTACAAAAAATGTAAATTTTCAGTTACCTCGGACTCTTAAGCTAAGGAAATAACTTATCTTTGGTGGACATTTTCTCACTGATTTTACCTCTGAAAACAGGTGACCCCCACCTCCTTCATTCGCAAATATCTCGACTTGTATTCAAGATAAATGGATATTTTTTTTCATCCAAATAAAGGCAAGTGAACAAGCTTTATGATGGTACCAATAACCCTACATGCCCAAAAATTGACGAGAGCCTGATTCCACCACGCTGCCTCACATATACATCAGACTTGGACACAAGAAAGAGTCATTCACAATTGAAGGACTCTCTAATATCATGTTAAAAAAGGTGCAATGTGAAAATTCAGATAAAAAATATACCAAAAACAAGCTTGGTATGTCTTCTTAAATCTGAAATTTGACCTGTTGTTAAATTTACTTCTAGAATTTTTTCAACTTGTCATTGAAACAGCAAATTCTGAGAGAAGTTGTTAAACATGTGAGACACAGTGGCTGGAGTCCGTCTTTGGATCAGCATCAATATACTCTTCCGAATTTTGGAATTACTTGAATACAGCTTACTATGCAACACAGGGACTTACATTGCTACAATCAGACTACTAATCTAAAACAAATTAAAATTTGCTTTCAGGTGTGAATGGTCAGTAAGAGACAGGTGTTTTTTCAAAGATGATATTTCATACAAAATTACATGGCATGAACGGATGACAATACTGCCTGAGCTAAGCTGGCATGAAACATAAGACAATGTAAGTATTCGAATTGCAAACAAAGTGTAAAGAAAATAATTTTGCCAATAGTCTGTTTGTACGGATAATCTCCGTATCAGCAAGGAATATGGAACACACTGGCTTTTTCTGTCAATACACCTTTTAATATATTAGGTAATTGTGCGTATGCAAATGCAAATCCATGCCTGAGTGCTAGTGTGATTATATGTGTATGTGTGCAAGTGTGTGTTCGTGTATGTGTGTGTTCGTGTGTGTGTGTGTGTGTGTGTGTGTGTTAGTGCATGTGTGTTTGCATATATGTGTTTTTTTGTGTGTGTATGTGTGATGGCGCGCACATTTGTGGGTGTGCATATAATATGTGTACTTCCTTGTATGTGAATCTGAGTGCACGTACTGAAGGTGACTAAGCACACGTGCTTGTGTGTGTATGTGTGCTAAACTAAACTAATAAACAATTACTCACATAGTCAAAATAGAACACAAGTTTCCGTCCGTAAAACTCCGCTCTCTTCAGGTTGGGCACCAGCCCAGACTGGACGTAGTCTCGCAGAGTGTCGTTCATCACAATATAACCTGTAGGGATGTCCACCTCCAGCACTGCAAGGCCAGAGGTCAAGCTCCTCTCTGTAAACAGCCAGCTGTAGAGTACACAGGGAGAGAGAAAAGGAGTGAAAGATGAGTCAATTCAAATTCTAAAAAAATAGGAAACATGGTCGTATAAACATTCATTTAATCCCATACATTTTTCCAGCAGTTTCTAAACCCCTTTGTATTTTAGGCAGAGTTGTGACCTATATTTAGCAAAAAGCAAGCTAACTTTTAACCTCAGGCCCTAGCAGAAAGATCCTTCTAACAATTTTCCATTTTTCTTTGCTTCGCCTTGGAGCGAAAAAAGAATATCTACATACAGCAGTGTGAAGGAAGGGGAGTCAAACTTTCAATTAAAAACATACAGTCGTTAGTTTGGTATTCCGGACATGATCTATTAAGAGAATTTCTCTTTATGTTTAACGTATGGATATTGATATAAATTGTTCAAGAGATAGTCTGGTATCATCTGTTACAGACTACCACATTTCCTTACGAAAAATGTGCTGAGTCATCTGCAAAAGAGTACCGTAACTTACTGTCCCTGAAAAAAAACTTAAGTGCCACCAGTCTCTCTCTCTTGCCCTTTTTAACTCCCAGTGGAGCACAGGCCATCAACAACATTACTCCAGCGAAGCCTGTCCTAAGCATCCTTTTCTATCTGTCCTCCATCTTCCAGAACTGGCTGTCGTGTTGTTTTTGCTGTTGATGTTTTTGTAGCTGCTTTTTGTTTTACGGGAAAGGGCTGCTAACCCTTTGCCCAACCGACCTTAGTCACCTTGTACGACATGCGCGGTACGGATACAGTGGTCCTATTCTTTGCTCCCCTGTCTCTTGGACAGGGCCCCGAGAACCACACGGGTGAGTGCCACCAGTAACAGACTAGAAAACTGTCATCAATCTTTAACTCCATCTATAAGCACAGTCCTCACCTTGTGCCAATAGCGATATATATCTCCCTTGGGTATTCAAACCAACTATGCCTACACCGCAGCCCAGCATGATATCAACTGAACTAATTTCACATCAACTATTGGTTAACTTTTCATGATGCAACACAAAAGATGCTGTGTATCATGACACAGACACTGTATTACACAAAATTTATATTGTGACCGTTTATATCTTCGGGTTAATCAGCCACAACATGAAACACATAAAATAATCAGAAGAGAAAGAATCAATGCACATTAGCCTACCTCACACAATTTGTCATCTCCATGATAGAAGCATTGCGACCTCTGAATCTTAATGTATCCTCGATCTCAAAGAAATCCATGAGAGGCATGTCTATGGAGTTGTTGTAATGCATCTGAGTTTTTAGGAATCTGTCATATTCAACATTTACTGTCGTGGTGAGCTGCAATAAAAACAACAAAATATCTGGTATAAATACAATTATTTTCTGATACAAAGCACAGTCAAAATTATCTAAGAAGGACACCCATTGTCAAGGACAAAAGAGGCTGTCTTTGACAGGAGGCTATCTTTCTTCTTCTTCTTCTTCTTCTTCTTCTTCTTCTTCTTCTTCTTCTTCTTCTTCTTCTTCTTCTTCTTCTTCTTCTTCTGTCCTGTGGTTGGGGCAACCGTGGGGACACCACTGCATCTGACAACCAGCTCTCGCCATTTTTCTTTGTCCTCTGCTTTCCTCAGATTGTCATCCATCGCCTTTCCTGTCCACTCTGTAATGTTGTCCTCCCATCTCCTTCTCTGCCTTCCTCTCTTTCTCTTTCCTTGTACGGTTCCTTGTTGGATTGTTTTGGCAAGTCCAGGGGACCTAGTGACATGCCCATACCATTTTAATTTTCTTCTCTTCGCTGTGGTCAGTAAACCTTCATGCTGCCCCACTATGTTGGTTATTCTGTTCCTTACCTCACCATTTCAAATAAATGAGGCCTTTGTACGAGATGTCAAGGATTGTGCGGTAACATTTTATCTCTGTTGTCTGAATCCTATCTGGCTATCTTACACAGTGTTAATATAACATATGGAGTACACAATGGAGGAAATGGGAAGTGGCCGTTTGTACTGGTCATTGTCTTATACAGGTGGCCGTTAGAGTAGGCTCGACTGTATACAGTGCCTGAGGGTGCCTAAAATAAACTATCCACAAAAATGTCTACACAACAATTGCTTTCTTCATTAACTTTTCTGTCTTTGATTTGTTTAAAATGGATAAAATGAACTTTACTTAAACAGATACCTTGCCCTTGCCTGTTGATCTTAGAAGGACTCCATAGCAGGTTTGTATTTCAATAAAAGGTTTAATACCTTTGAATAAATAAAATTTCCCTGATTGTGAATAAACTTCCATAAAATATTTTTGTCATTGGTGAAATTTTCCTTCTACGACATCAATCATTCAAGTCTCACTGAAGTGAAAATCAAATTTTATCGGTTTATCCCCCCTTTCAAAACTGTAAGGTTATTTTAGAAGTACGACCCCCAAATTTACCATCAATCTTCCATGGGACAGAGCCAAATAAGTGGAGTATTTAAATCTTCCCAAAACAAATCATGTTCAGAACATACCGTCTGAGATTCGAACAAGGGCTATCTGCTCCACTTAAACAACATGTCTTGTTTATTGAATATTAAAACACTCCACAAATCAAAGAGTTAAAAAAAAGTAAAGTTGTTCCCGCATCCGATCCGGACATTGGGGATTGCCTTGCTAGAGAGACAACTTCCTGGGCCTTCGGCATACTGTGGTAGGGTGGCCAGTTTCTTTCCACACCGCCTTTACTTCCCCAACTCGTTGCAGAGACTCAACTTAAATTATTCAGTTAGTCTGAATATGTGAGGCAGCGTGGTGAAATCAGGCTCTCGTCAAAATAGTCAAAGTGTAGAAACTGGCATTTTTCCGCAGGCTTGGGAATTTTTTTGGAATTTTTATTTTTTGTCTCAACACCTTTCACGCCCTTTAAAGCACACATTTCTGTGTGGATTGTGCGGAAAAACTTTGATTTAAGGCATAAGAGATGTAAATTTTTAGTTTAGATGGGCTCTTAAGTTTAGAAAAAAACTCAACTTTGACGGTCATTTTCTCACTAATTTTATCTCTGAAACCAGGCCAACCCACCTCCTTCAATCACCAATATCTCGACTTCTATCCAAGATAAATAGATATTGTTATTATCAAAAGCAAGGCAAATGGACAAGCTTTAAGATGATACCAATAACTCCATATGCCCCGAAATTGACGAGAGCCTGATTCCACCGCGTCGTGACACATATAGTTGGTATCACTAGGATGGCCCGACAGATGAACTGAGCAGGACGGCCCAATTTATGACAGATACCAGACTTCAAGTGTGATGCGATTGAGAAGAAGAAGAAAGACTAGGATGGCCGATTTGAGAAGATTTTACCTGAAGCATTGCCCTCCCAGCTCCCTGAGCAGACGGGATGGTGTAGCCCCATACTTGGTTCATTGGCAGCTGAAAAGAAAATAAACCATTGCCAATTTCTCTTTACACACATGCACTGTCAGGTATATATTATTGCTGAATCCAGTTAAAGGAGATAAAAAAACATTCAGTAAAAGTCCACATCTTTTTAGACAACAAACATCCTTTGTTCCCTCAAATTAAAAGTATCAGTCAGAAGTAAAAGACCTTGGCTTCTGATCTGTAACAAAGAAAGATACAAAAGGTCATTTTTCCATCAAAATTCTTCCATCTTAAAACCATCTTGTTATAAGTATTCATATGACCTTAAAGCAATTATCAGAATAACATTGAGTATGTATCTAGCTTAAGATTATTATTGTTTATATTGCTCCTTATTTAAATTACGCATGTGATTGTAAGCCTGCGTGTGTGTGTGCATATTTGTGCATGCATGTGTGTGAGTGTGTGTTTGAGTGTGTGTGTGTGTGTGTGTGTGTGTGTGTGTG
>NW_004797537.1:161030-169151 GCF_000002075.1 Aplysia californica | reverse complement strand
TGTGTGTGTGTGTGTGTGTGAGTGAGTGTGTGTGTGTGTGTATGTATGTGTGCACGTGGTGAAACACCAAACCAAAGTGCCCGGATCTGGACAATAAAGATGTATCTTATCTTATCTTATGTGATAAGATAATCTTCCAATTTTACATCATTCTTCTTTATTAAATAAGAACACTATATCCAAAGAAAACATGCACCTGTATTCACACATAGTATCAAAAGAACAAAAGCATACATATTCATACACAGCCCAAAAAAACGAAACAATTCTAAAGTATGTCCCTTCAACCACAAAAATGCTCACATGTAGGCACACACACATACACGCACACACGCACGCGTGCGCACACACACACACACGCACACATACACTCACACGCGCACACACACACACACATACATATACACGCACACATACACTTACACACACACATACACACACATACATACACATGCACACACGCACACACACACACGCACACACACACGCACACACACACACACACACAAACACCATAAGCATGAATCAACTCAGACATTACTTACATAAACTTTGTGCAAGTGAGTGAAGTCATTCTGTTTCAACTCCATCGTCCTCTCCCAGCTGTTGGACGATGTGGCCGATATGTAACAGCTCATGAGAAACAAATTTCTGTTACGATCAGCGCGAGCGAATTCAATCAAAGCTTCCATAGCAATAATAGTATCCTGTCGACAAGAAAATACAGGGAGAAAAAAATAACCAATAACACCAACAAGACCCGAATACATCGGTAAAATAAACTTAGGCCTTCTACTCCGAGGAACACTGGTGAATTTACTATATATTGTCTCATGAAAGATACCCCTGGAGACTACATTTGTGAGGCAGCGTGGTGGAATCAGGCTCTCGTCAATTTTTGGGCATGTAGAGTTATTAGTATCATCTTAAAGCTTGTTCACTTGTCTTTATTTGGATGAAAAAAAATATCCATGTATCTTGAATACAAGTCGAGATATTTGCGAAAGACGGAGGTGGGGGTCACCTGTTTTCAGAAGTAAAATTAGTGAGAAAATGGCCGCCAAAGATTAGTTATTTCCTTAGCTCAAGAGTCCGTGGTAAGTGAAGATTTACATTTTTTATGCCTTTAATCAACGCTTTTCAGAAAAATCCACACAGAAATGAGTTTTTTACTGGACATGAAATGTGTAGTGCCAAAAAACAAAAATTTAATAAAAATTCACAAACCTGTGGAAAAATGCATGTTTCTTCACTTTGATTATTTTGACCAGAGCCTGATTCCACCACGCTGCCTCACTTATTGTCTCATGAAAGAGACCCCTGGAGACTATATTTCCTTTACAGCTTATTTATAACATTATTGAGATTTGTGTTTACCATTAAGCCTGAAGTCTTTGCACCCAGGTCAATGCTCACACCGCTGATTGCTCTCAGCACCAACTCTCGAGGAATTGATTCACAGGGATTATCTTTTAAACTTGACCTATTCAATTTCTGAAAAAATATATTTGTGACATGCCAATACTTTTTCTGCCAGGTGTAAATTTTGACCTTTCATTTTTCTCCATTTCAAAGAGAAAAATAGTCAATCTGAGGATCATATGTGCAATCCTCTCCCCCCCCCCCCCCTCCCCTCCCTCACCCCCTTTTGAAAAGTTGACAGAAGATGACAGTTTTCAGGAAAATAAGGCATAATTTTCCTGCATCTTCTCAGCTACATGCAAATGCTCCATATTTGTAAATACCATAAAACAGCTCTATACTGATATTAACTTGCTGCCAGAGCTCCATATGTGCACATTGATAAAAGAATAGTTGTTGTAGCTCCTATTTAAAAGTATTATCATCTCTGACATCCATGATTCTTTCAATAAATTCCATTGTAACGAGGAAATAAGTTCCAGAGGCAGATGTTAAAACTCACAAAAACAGACTATAATAGGTGTGAATAAACTTCCATAAAATATTTTTGTCATTGGTGAAATTTTCCTTCTACGACATCAATCATTCAAGTCTCACTGAAGTGAAAATCAAATTTTATCGGTTTATCCCCCCTTTCAACACCGTAAGGTTATTTTAGAAGATAGGACCTCCAAATTTTTGCCACACATAAAACGGCCAATAAAACATACCTGAGTTGAAGAAAATCCAGCCACGGAGTTCCTCATCAGATTCATCCAGGATATGGCCATCTCTCGTTCATTTCTATTCTTTTTGGCTACTTGCACGTGAGCCAGGACAGCATAAGCCGTGCTTTGTACAGAGTAAGCGTCATTTAACAACTCCTGTCGGGGCAAAAGATAACGCAACGTACCATCCTGCCAAGCCTCAGGATTGCTGTAAACTACCCCATCAGCAAAGTAGTTGTATTCCTCTGAAAATCAAAGATAGTATAGTCATGTAATAAAATGTACTCATACTTTGTTGCTGAGGACAGAAAAATAACTCATTGTTTTACTCACCCTGCAAAGCAACATTACATTTCCTACCCTGCAAAGCAACATCAAAAAAGAGTTCAGCATTTCCCATGACAGCTACAATTTTCTACATAAAATTTTTACATTTCCTTATTTCTAAAAACCCAATGATAAATACTTCTTGCAATTATACAGTCAAACCCCATTATAAACCTTGGCATGAGCATAAAGTTGGCTGTACAGCAGGGCTGGTGGTATAACTAGAGATTGCAATGATAGCCATCGTAACTACTGGTAGACTAATAGAGACTAGAGACAAACTGTGGCTAGTCGTGCCTCATCTAGACCTGTCTTGTGCGATTGCTGTACACAGGGGAAAAACGAGTAGCAACGAATTACACATGCAGCTCCAGCTATACTTTACATAAATTCAAATTGAAACTTTCTGCCGGATCAGAAGCTAGGCTATGTGTGTCAAGGACACTGTAGAAGTACGGTTTTGGGTTGTTTTTTCTACCCAATACTCGTCAGCCCTCGGTTTGCCTTAGACCTGTCATATGTGAAGCGTGCTGACAAAATGAGTTACTTCTTGCAATCCAAAAATGGAGATATTGGCAAAAAATCAACACTAAGGTCAAATTAGTCAATTTTCTACAGATGCCCTATTTCTTATGTATAACATGCCTCTTGATATTTCATACTTATAAATTGTAAAAACTCCACCTATAATAAGTGTGAAGTATCTATTTCTGTAAGGCTTGAATCCGGGAAGTAACTCATTTAGTCAGCACACTTCACATATGTAGACTTGAGCGCGAGTCCTCAAACAGATATGTGATGGAAAGAGATTATCAAACAGCCATCAAGTGAGTGCCATGTGTAGAGTGTATCATTGGCGGTCAATTCTCTGGCAGTATAGCAGGGCAAATTTACATTAGTTTGATGAGGACCGTACAACTTAGACAGTTGGCAGACGGCAGATAGCAGTGTAAATACTATGTTTATGGAAGCTTTCCTTATTGTATATTGGCAAAACCTGGCGGTGAGCGGGGCTGACGGTATAACAGGGGGCGGTATAATGAGATTAGACTGTCCATAGAAAAGTATACAGAGAAAATGCCAAAAAATAAAGATAAAAGCCCTTTTACAAGGATAAACAGTAACTGAGAATTTTTGGTAAATACTGTTCACCTTCTTGTGATATTACCGTTTGAGAAATGCAGTGGAACAACAGCCATTTGTACAAGACAATTACACTGTACAAACAGCCACTTCCTATTTCCTCCCTAGCATTACAAAACATTTTTTATGACTCTGTGTAAGATAGCCACCTGTCTAAGATGACCACTTAACTCTTCAACAAGACAATGGGTATTCCAATGTAAAGCGCATTGAGCTACTTTTTTTGGAAATGCGCTATATAAAAGTTATATATTATTATTATTATTATTATTTTTCCACAGTCAGAACATAGTACCAGCAATGTGCCATAATGGGGTTCTACTACATCACTTACTGTCAGTCCTCTTCAGATTCCACAGTCTGTTGGTAGCTTCACGATTCCGCATCGTCAGAGACAATGCATACGAGGATATAGAAAGGAAAAAGATTTCCTCGGAGCCTAAGTTGACCACTTCACGGTTCAGGTAGTTTTCCGCTTTCCGTTTCGCATTTTCAATACAAGGGGCAGAACTCTGTGGGTATGTTGAAGTAAGAGACATATTGACGGTGAATTAAGAGACATATTGACAGTGAATTAAGAGACATATTGACAGTGAATTAAGAGACATATTGACAGTGAAGTAAGACACATATTGACAGTGAATAAAGAGACATATTGACAGTGAATTAAGAGACATATTGACAGTGAATTAAGAGACATATTGACAGTGAATTAAGAGACATATTGACACAGAGGCATCTTTGACAACAACAAGCATACAATCTGATCCAAAGGGCATGATCATATCTAAATAAGTGATAGAATACACGTGGGGAGGACTTCCGTAACGAGCGACCACTATGAGACAGAGTAGAATTGAGGGCTTGGGGTAGGGGTAGGGGTAGGGGTAAGGGTAGGGTTAGGGTTAGGGTTAGGGTTAGGGTTAGGGTAGGGTTAGGGTTAGGGTTAGGTCTAGGCCTCTTCTTTATTGTGTTTAATGGGGTGGTCGCTCGTTACGGAAGTCCTTCCGAATACACTATATTGAGCAAGGAATCTACATGCAAACTATTCAAGGGTTGGTGTGTATGGTATATGTTTCGTTTGTATGGTAAGATATGGCTTTAATACCCCTTTCAATACTGTAAGGTTATCTGAGAGGTGTGATCTTCGGTTCATCGTCAGCTCTCATTACGACAAAAGCAAGTGGAGGGAGAGCCACAAAAATAACTTAAACAACAAAAGTTCAAATTTGTGTCACGACGCTGAGGAATCAGGCGCTCGCCAAATTTTGGGCTAGTGGAGTTAATGGTATCATTTAAAAGCTGATTTATTTGCCATGCTTCCAATGAAATAAATATCCATCTATCTTGAATAGAACTCAAGATATTTGCGAAGGAAGGAAGTGATGTTACCTGGTTTCAGTGGTGAAATTAGCGAGAAAATGGTGACTCCAATAGCTAAAGAGTCCTTGAAAACAGGAAAATGACATATTTTGTGCCTTTAATCGATGTTTCGCAGTAAAATTCACATGGAAATGAGTTTTTATATGGACAGAAAAGAGGTAGAACCAAAAAATAAGAATTCGATGAAAATTTCCAAACTGGTGGAAAAATGCCTGCTTCTCCGATTTTTTTATTTTGATGAGCGCCTGATTTGGCCATGCTGTCTCACATATGTCTCAGGGGGCTCTCGTGGCCTAGAGGTTAAGGTGTTGGCCTCTCGTTCAAAGGTCCCAGGTTCGAATCAGGGTAGCGACCGAAAAATTTTATTCTCTAAATTTGTCTCCTTTCACCTCATTTCCTGCTCTCTAGCAATGTTCTGTCGTCTGCTTTCGTCTCCTCTTTCTGCCCCCACCACTTCACCTCCTTTGCCCCTTCCTCTGGGCTTCTGATTCTTTCTGCAGCCTTTCTACTGCTACTCCTTGGCTTCTTCTTACTGCTGTCTTTCAGCCACACCCCTGATCTTCTGGTAGGAAAGATCTACTCCTAGCCTTCCCGGACAAGGGCGAAAAATCTCGGAGGGCCCGTGTGCAAGTTGCGCACGTTAAAGATCCCTTGGTGGTCTAAAATTGATAAGAGTAGGCTTCGGCCGCCACCCGGGCAAAATTCAAAATTTCCTACCCACTGAAAATATTAGGTGTGTCCCGCGTGCATATGACCTTATGCAGTTGCGAGCGCCGTAAAACACTTAACAAAAACAAACAAACAAAACACAACAACAGAGTCAAGCACGATACCAACGGACAATCAGTGTGCACAGGTTACTTTGGATAAATGGAAATGGATACATTAAAAATACCAAGGAGGGAACAGCATCTTGCGGACTTTATTCTCAACTCTATGCAGCAGATATTAGTACAAACGAAGAAAGGAAAACTGTAATTGGATATCAGAAGCTAGACTTGCAAAAGCCGGTTCTCCTACACGGATGCTAGAAGACACAGCAGTCCCTCAACATTAGGACTGTTGGTTTAGCACAAAAGAAGATATTAAAAAGGTGAATGTCTTGATAAAGAAACCAAATAATCATACTTCAAACTGGAAGACCTGTCATACAAAATTGGGGCATTCTAAAATTCTAAAGGAAGATGAAATTTGGAGAACCGTTTTTTTCTCAAGAGCAAAGTTGTACGTAAATATGACATATGAGTATGTATCGGAGAATGTACTTTAATGTTCTTGACCAAGGTAAAGACGAATTTCAGAAGAAAAAATAATCAATATATCCTTACAGCTGGCAACCGGAAAGTGAAATTCTTTGACTGTTCTCAGGAGAATATATTCTGATCATGAATCATGAATAACAACAATACCTAAATCTAATATGACTAAATATGTGCTAAGACCATTTTCTAACAACCATCAAATTCTCTGGTAAGAGTCTATAACTTGCTGTACGTCATACCATGATAGATTTCTATCCTTTAACACTTTGCCATCATATTTTGGGGAAAATCCAAAGAAACTGGGTGGTAAACATTGCAAATCGCCGAGATAAGGCGGCAGAGTGTTAAAGTACTTATCAAAACACTATTTGAACCGAGTGTATGCATGAAAAAGATGAAGCTGAAATTTGAATTCATCTGTAAAGCAGAAATCATGCAATATGAAAGTTGGAGCAGCCCTTAGATCGTGCACTAAAAAACAAAACAATTCAAACTTCATTCAGTGCCAAACTTTAACCCCTGTACTCCAAACTGATTTTTTAATTGTTCGTTTATCCAATGTTTTCACATTAAAGATTAAAATCCAGAATGGGAAGCAAGTTACAAACTGTAAGGACACTATTCTTCCATCTTTCTGTCATTGTACTAAAAGTTACAGAAAACAGATACTGTCGAAGAATATCTTTTTATTTTAGTCCAATAGCACACATAAACAGATTTATGACTTTTCCACTGACAGACTTACCTTAACCAGATTCGTCATGTGATGCAAGGCTATAAGGACATATGCTGTCATTGGGATAGGATGGGCGTACATCTTGGCTGTTCGTGCATTCTTCAAAGAAGCCTGAGACAAAAAACAAAACATGACGTATATAAGTGTTGTGTACACAAGTAACGAGATTTCCTCGGGGCACGGGTTCCCGTGCGGAGTGACACGGATATCTCATGCAGGGAGGGGTTCTCGCGTAAAAGAGTTCAGGAAAGTGTATATAATCAGCCAGTCACGGCTTTCTGCAGGAAAATCGAGGAACAATCGGATGAGAGAGGGTAAGGGACAGAGCCTTGGTCGACTCACTGCAGGAAACATACAATGTACTACATTTATTGAAATCAAATACTCAACAACCACGGTAAGAGTTTTCGTTTATCATTTATTATGTCGTTTTAATTTGTGGTGTAGTGCTGTGTTCTGCAACAATAAGTTTGGTTAACCCCAGTCATGAGGCACTTGTTCGACAAACGTTCTCTGAAAAAATCAGTGGTGTGAAACTGCAGCTACGAGGATGAAATAAATTAAAAGTAAAAAATAATCACTATAGAATTTGCTTCCAATCTCCGAGGTCTAATCAGACGCATAGAAAGAAGAATCAAGCATCTTGCAAAATATTTTGCTATGACTTTCATTTATGCCTTTTTAAAAACTTATTTCCCTTCATCTGTCTTTGTTTAGCTTCAGTGAACGTTTTTAAAAGCACTTGCAACACAATAATGTCTTATAAGTGTTGAAGATTAGAGGTATTACAAGAGTAATAAACACAAAAAAGAAGGAGGAGAGATAAAGACGATAAATATTTGATAAGGAAGAAGGAGTAAACCGTACCAGAGCACCTTCCAACCACCCACCTTCATTAAAAAACTTGTTTATGTCTTGACTGGATTGTGTTCACAGATGCTGATATTTCCTGTTTTTTCACAGCTGTCCTAATGTGTTCATAAATTAACGTACGCTCAGAAAGTTTTTCCTAACAAGGTTGAACTCGTTTTCCTATATTCTTGTTTGCATGAACCATTTTTTCTTTTGTGTGAGAGTGTGTGTGTGTGTGTGTGTGTGTGTGTGTGTGTGAGTGTGTGTGTGAGTGTGTGTGTGTGAGTGT
>NW_004797537.1:129423-158456 GCF_000002075.1 Aplysia californica | reverse complement strand
CGTGTACACGTGGTGGAACACCAAACCAATGTGCCAGGATCTGGACAATAAAGATGTATCCTATCTTATCTATCTTATCTACCTCATCAAAGCCTCTAAAATAAAAAAAACTTTAACTGATGAGACCTCTAAATATAAAAACACTAAATGTTCTTATAAGCTAGAGACACAAATAGAATACCATAAGCTGGACTTGGGGCTGTCTCGAAACATTTTGAAAGAGCCCTCAGTAGTGTCCATATAACCAAGCATTCTCTGGAGCGCTGAAAAAGAAGCAGAGTTACCTATCTCAGGTAAAGTTTTTTTGAACAAACAACATTTGGTTTATTAGAGCTCAAATGAAATGAAAAGCATTCGAATTTGAAAAGATGACATGAGAAGATAAGAAAGGAGGAGGAAGAGGAGGAGGACAAGGAGGAGGAAGATAAGGAGGAAGAAGATAAGGAGGAGGGGGAGGAAGATGAGGAAGACGGGAAGCAGAATATGCAGATAAAGAGAACAAAAGGAACAAACAGGGGCAGAAAGAAGAAGGGAGGAAGCAGAAGAGAAAAAGCAAAAGGAAAACAACCTGGAAGACACTAAAAAGAAAAGGATGAAGAAGAAGAGGAGAAAAAGAAAAACAAAAGAGGATACATACCTAAGTTCATTTCTTCAAGCACTGGTTCCAGTGGTACATTCTCCAGCTGGTTCGACCATTTCATGAAGCGCAAGGTGTGCAGGTTGTAGGCAAAGTTGAAGGTGACCATCTCCCCACCACCATATGGCCGGTACAATAAATTCTCGGCATTCAAATAATTCTCAAAAAACCCAGGCATGGCAACATCACCTATAGAAGAGTCACAGTATGAATTCCTTCACACTTTTGAAGCTGTTAGCCAGACTATGCATCAAGGCTATTTGATTCAATAACTTATCTATTTTATGATTAGCTCTTGTTCCATCATATTCAATCAATGAATCATTGGATTATTTTCAAGGCTAAGCTTAATGGGGAATGGTGAAGAAAGCACAAATAACTTCCCTTTGGAGAAAACAGGATACAAAACAAATAGAAAATTCTCTGCTTCTACTTCTAAGGTTTTCAATGAAATCGAAAGAGTTGAGTGGAAACATCATCGAGACTAACTTAGCAATACTCTGTCGTATGAGAATAAAAATGTTTCAGCAGCATTTTTTTGGACGTTTCAAGTTGGGTTTGTTGCGAGTTTGATCTGCAAAGCACTACATGGAGATCTGAGTTTCATTCTAAAATGACTTTTTTGATCCAAGAAAAATACGCATAAAAAAGATTCTATTTTCTTTCCAGTTTAAAATTCGCAATCTTTGATGTCCAATATCTCAAAAGTACTTATAATGCAGACAGAAACCTTGTAACATCAAACGATGATTTGGCTAGGAAGTATCTGTAACTCTGACAAGGTCATTTGAAGGGGCACACCACTATCTTAAATGAATCAAAATTTCACGACAGTATATATAACAAGAAAGTGAAAATGAGGCAGAGGGAATTTATGAAGCCAAAATATCAGCGCAAAGGCACCACTCGAGACTATGTGAGGCAGCGTGGTGGAATCAGGCTCTTGTCAAAATAATCAAAGTGAAGAAACTTGCATTTTCCGCGAATTTTTATCCAATTTTTGTTTTTTGGCTCAACATCTTCATGCCCATTAAAGAACTCATTTTTGTGTGGATTTTTCTGAAAAACGTTGATTAAAGGCACAAAAAATGCAAATTTTCAGTTACCACAGACTCATAAGCTAAGGAAATAACTAATCTTTGGCAGCCATTTTCTCACTATTTTTACCTCTGAAAACAGGTGAACCCCTCCTCCTTCATTCGCTAATATCTCGATTTGTATTCAAGATAAATGGATATTTTTATCATCCACATAAAGACAAGTGAACAAGCTTTAAGATGATACCAATAACTCTACATGCCCAAAAATTGACGAGAGCCTGATTCCACCACGCTGCCTCACATATAGGCAATGAAAATGTGTTCAGTCAATGAGGATGCTGTAAATTTTAACCAAGAAATGTTTGAGGTAACTGACCAAAGAAGGACATCATGCCGACGGGAGACTGCGGCACGTACAGATTGGGTCTAATTTCAGGCTTGCGGAACTGCTCTGGTACGTTCACCTTGAACTGCGGAATCTCTACTGATGGGTATTTGATCAAGTCTACGAAGTATGGGGTGTGATAGTAGTTGGACACTCCATTTGCCTGGAAGAAAGAACGACAGCCACAATGAAACATAAGATTATGGAAGAAACAAAACATTCTTCTTGCTGATGCAATTAATAATAGAATAATAATGGATTGCATTTATATAGCGCATATCCACTTATGCAATGCTCTATGCGCTTAACATGATACATTTTATGGATTTACAAATCAATTTTAAAGGTACATAGTGTTACATACTCATGCAAACACATATTCACTCACGCACGCACCACACACACATACATACACACATACGTACATATGCACATACAAACTCACAACGATCTACAGCTTGGATGCATTCTGTCTAATCGAAATATGATGAAAATAGAAATGATTTTAGTTTCTTCTTAAAAATTTCTAGATTTTCTGCTTCTCTGATAGTTTTTGGAAGCCTATTCATACCTCATGAGATGAGAAGGAGGAAAGGGAGGAGGAAGAAGAGGAGGAGGAAGGAGATGAGGAAGAAGAGGAGAAGGAGCACAGGGAGTAGGAGGAGAATAGGGAGGAGAAGAAGAAGGGGTAGAAAGAGAGGAACATGTACAGACACGAATGAGACTTTCTAAAAACAAATTAAGGGGTGTGACAGTAAAATTAGTTGGTCACTAAACCATTGCCTGACATGTTCTGTAGTCTTGTATTCCTTTTTATTCTGTTTTAATATGAGTTTTACAGCACTTGCAACAAAATTAGGCCATTTAACAGCTGAAGATTAGGTATGTTAAAATAAAAGAATAAGGAAAGAGAGGGATAAGGACGACAGATGTTTGATAGGATAGAAGGAACAAACCACATCAGATCACCCGCTAGCCATTCATTTGCAGCCATTCATTTGCTTTCACAAAGCTCACTCAAACAAGGAATTACAGTTACACTTGTCAAAGACGACCACACATTGTGCAGAAGATAAGTCATCATCTAAGATGGGTGCTCTTCTTGGACAGCGTCATTACAACATAGAAAAAAAAGGCAAGGGTGGGGGTGGACGTTTGTACAGATAATTGGGTCACGACAAGGTGGAATCAGGCGCTCGTCAATTTTTGGGCACATGGGATTATTGGTATCATCTTAAAGCCTGTTCATTTGCATTTCTTTTGGTGAAAAAAGTTCCCATCTATAATGAATAGAAGTTGAAATTTTTTATATTGAAGGAAGTCAGGGTTGCCTGGTTTCCAAAGTAAAATTAGCGAGAAAATGTCCGCCAAAGTTTGGTAACTCCCACAGCCTTGAGTCCTTGGAAACTGAAAATTTACATTTTTAGGCCTTTTTAATCAATGTTTTAAAGTAAAATCCACACAAAAATATGTTTCGAAATTAACTTAAAACGTGTTGAGCCAAAAAAAGAAAAGCAGAAAAAAATTGCCCATTGGCCCAAAAAAATGTTGATTTCTTTGATTTCATTATTTCGACGAGCGTCTGATTTCACCACGATGTCTCAGAATTGTCTTGGACAGGCGGTCTTTACAGACTGCATCTTTTAACATTGACAAAACAATAGTAAATACCCCGACAGTCATCTCCCCAACATATTCGTCCTTCTCCATGAAGCAGGTTGCAGACACTCTGAATGTCAGCCGATCCCCGCGGAATGATTGGGATGGAACAATCGGCATGTAAATGTCCTTGGAATCACCAGGCTCCAACTGTGAAGGTTGATGTTTGATTTGTGAGTTACAGAGACTCCACACAATGAATGATGGACAAGTTTTGCCCAAAACAAAATAGGATAAAAGTTATGTTTAAAAACTGAGAAAAGCAGACCACACCAGAGCACTCATCAACAACACGATATCATGTGGGTAAAATACAAATAAAAGTTCTAGGACATCAATAAAAATGGGTCAATATTGAAAACAGCTCTTGCTTAAGTCATGCTCAATACACACACAATTTAATATCATTTGAATTAACAACATGACAGCCATAAAGCTTGTAAATAACGGAGGAGAAGAGCGTGTGACAGAAAGAGAAAAAAGGGGACAGAGAGGGAGAAATAGAGAGAGAGAGAGAGATAGAGAGAGAGAGAGAGAGAGAGAGAGAGAGAGAGAGAGAGAGAGAGAGAGAGAGAGAGAGAGAGAGAGAGAGGAAGAGAGAGAACAGAGAGAGAGAGAGAGAGAGGAAGAGAAAAGAAAGAAAAAGTCAAGGGGGGTGTAGGGGGGGGGGGGGTGTGCGAAAGAGTGACAAAACGAGGGAGACAGAGAATGAGAGAGAGAGATTCAAAGAGAGATCAAATTAAAAGAGACAGTGAAAACAAAGAGAAGGAGAGAGAGAAAGAGCAAAGGAAACAAGAGAGAGAGAGAAAGAGAGAGAGAGAGAGAGAGAGAGAGAGAGAGAGAGATCAGAGAGAGAGAGAGAAAGAAAGAGAGAGAACAGAGAGAGAGAGAGAGAGAGAGAGAGAGAGAGAGAGAGAGAGAGAGAGAGAGAGAGAGAGAAGACATAGCGAGTGGCGAGAGATAAGGGGAGGCAGGAGACAGATTTAAAAAATGAAACAGAAAATGTAAACAGAACAGTTAAGAAAAACAAATACGACTGACTTATACTATTGATGATAAACTTAATATCAGGCTCTCCGACATAATTAAACCCAAATCACCACAAATCATCAGTTCCAGTTAACTAATGAAAATGAGAGAAGAGAAAAGTATGAATAACTTACAAAGACAATGGTCTGGTGATCCCCTTTAAATGTTGGAGGAGCATATGCTGTGGTGTAGCCCATGTTTCCAACGGTGACCATATCAATGTTGTCATCACCATGCATTGTAACTAAAACCTTCGAATTTCAGAAAAGAGAGAAAAATAACACTTTGCACATTATATTTTTTTGGTATTTGGGGTTACGATAGCAGTAGGAACATTCGTATGCGGGAACTAGATCTATAGTAAGGCAAGAAAAGCAGCTGAAACCTACTCAAATTTGTGGACAGCTTTTCGGTCTGGTATACGCGCTAGTGACTGTTCGATATGCACACACTATCATCGCACATCAACGGGTAGCAAGAGCATTCCCGTAGAATTAGAAACAACAAAAGCATCGGAAACTACAGAGACAACACGCTCGCCACATATATTTGGAGACTGGGCAAACTCAACAAACAACTCAACTGCAAAGCCATCTACACAAACACACACAGAGGACAATACTAGGCATGGAGAAAGACAGGACGAAGACATCGCATCTCTCGACACTAGCGCTGCATCATCAACCATAGGCCACAGTGAGGTTGAGCTTTAAGTCCCCCCCCCCCCCTATTGCTACATCCATGTCATCCAAACCTACACAGCTTGTGGCAGATAGCAGCACTTCTCCAGCATTTAAACACAGCAGGCTCTTCTCTCAGTCTCTAGAGATCTCCCCAACGCGACCACTAACAAAAGAAGAAGAAATACTTAATACTCATTTAGTTAGGAGAAAATTAAACAGTCAAACGCAGGAAAACGACGCAGGACTGACGAATTTTCCCAGTTTCAGGGGTAGGCCTACATACATGTGTAAATGAGTAGTAAATGCACTGTGATGATATTTATCAAGGACCCTAATTTTCAAGCTTCAATATCTTTGCTTTGACGGAGCGTACAATGATGCTACCACGTGAGCGTGTTTACTTTATCCTATTTTCATTATGCTACTGTAATTTTGTCAAAATCAAAGGATAGAATCATGTTCTGTTTTTACTTAAAACATCTGACCCCTTAACAACTTTTCATAATTACTATACAGTTTTATGGCAACTGTAAGTCTGTAACAGTAACCAGTACAGTTTCACGATCGCTTCTACGTGCCCACACTATATAGATCGTTCAGTGTGTGTGATTTTCTGTGAGATCGCTAGAATAGTTTTTGTTTACTGCCTCAGTTTATAAGCTTAAAAAACATCGTGTGATAAGAAAACAACCGTAACTTGGCATCGGTAGTGAACCGGCAGCGCTGACCCGGTGACCGAGGTCACAGAGTATCGGGTTACGGGGAGTGTCGCGAGCTGACGGTTTGACTAAGTTGGCGTTTGGTAACAGCCGTGATATACATACTCAGCACCAATGATGTAGGTGGCAAAGGTATCTCAGTTGTTTTCTGTGGACTGCTGTATGTGTCTCTGTCTGTAAGTGAACAGCAAGCCCAAAGAGATGCACAACCAGACCAGGTCTCATCAAGACAATAAAGTAGCGTTTTTGCCCTGAAAAACTGGGAGTGACGACTACCCTGGTAATCTATTTGTGAGGCAGCGTGGTGGAATCAGGCGCTTGTCAATTTTTGGGCATGTTGAGTTATTGGTGTCATCTTAAAGCTTGTTCATTTGTCTTTATGTCAATTAAAAAAAAATATCCATTTATCTTGATTACAAGTCGAGATATTTGCGAAAGAAGGATTTGGGGTCACCTGTTTTCAGAGGTAAAATTAGTGAGAAAATGGCCGCCAAAGATTGGTAATTTCCTTAGCTTAAGAGTCCGTGGTAACTGAAAATTTACATTTTTTTTGTGCCTTTAATCAACGTTTTTCAGAAAAATCCCTCAGAAATGAGTTCTTTAATGGGCATGAAAGGTGTAGAGCTAAAAAACAAAAATTTGATAAAAATTCACAAATCTGCGGAAAAATGCAAGTTTCTTCACATTGCTTATTTTGACGAGAGCCTGATTCCACCACGCTGCCTCACATTTAGATGGGCACACTCTGGAATAGCGCATCATCTCTTCTTCTTTTTCTACTTCTATCCCATGGTTGGGGCAACCGTGGGGACACCACTGCATCTGACAACCAGCTCTCGCCACTTCTCTTTGTCCTCTGCTTTCCTCAGATTGTCTTTCCTGTTCACTCTGTAATGTTGTTCTCCGCCTTCCTCTCTTTCTCTTTCCTCGTAGGATTGTTTTGGCAAGTCCTGCGGATCTTGTGACATGCCCATACCATTGTAATTTTCGTCTCTTCGCTGTGGTCAGTAAATCTTCATGCTGCCCACTACGTTGGTTATTCTGTTCCTTACCTCAGCATTTGAAATGTGGTATTTGTACGAGATGTCAAGAGTGCATTATCAGAGTAAGCAAAGTTCGCAGTGTCCTTATTGCGCGCCATAAGAGTAAGCAAATTTGGCAATGTCCCTCATGTTTCTAACTCAAATGCTCTGTAACGACACTTGTGTTTCCAAAAATAATAAATAACTAAAGAACATAATGGCAACCACAAAGGGCGTGTATTTTGGTCCCGCGATACTTACCTCAATGTAATCATCATTATACCAATAGTTGAAAACAGTCACTCGAATGCCAATCTGTTCCCCCCACACGATGGACTTTGGGTGCTCCACTTGCATATACATGAAGCGAGTGGCATCATACTGGAACATTGGAGAACAGTTTTCTAGTTATTCAAAGCTATATATATATGACATAGGTATAAAGTTAGACTAAGTCTCATATTGAGAAACTGCTACAGAGATAAAAACAGACTGATACATGTACATGAAGCAAGTGGCATCATACTGGAACATTGGAGAAAAGTTTTCTAGTTATTCAAAGCTATATGACAGAGGTATAAAGTTAGACCAAGTCTCCTATTGAGAAGCTGCTACAGAGATAAAAACAGACTGATAAACAGACAGACAGACAGACAGACAGACAGACAGACAGACACATAGACAGACAGACAGACAAACAGACAGTTACAGGGATATAAACAGACCGGTAAACAGACAGACAGACAGACAGACAGACAGACAGACAGACAGACAGACAGACACAGAGTTAGACAGTGGCAAAGATAATAAAAACCATGAAGAATGAAAAGCTGAAATGGGCCTAGTTAGGTCCAACCACCATTTTCTACAGTTTTCAAGATTCTGCAGCAGTGAGTTCATCAACATTTTTACTACACTACTGAAGCCATTAGGGTGTTTGTCCGTGGCCTATACCCTGGTGCAGGGTGAGAAAGGCAATGATGATGACTGAAGCCATTGAGGTGTTTGTCTGTGGCCTATACCCTGGTGCAGGGTGAGAAAGGCAATGATGATGACTGAAGCCATTGAGGTGTTTGTCTGTGGCCTATACCCTGGTGCAGGGTGAGAAAGGCAATGATGATGACTGAAGCCATTGAGGTGTTTGTCTGTGGCCTATACCCTGGTGCAGGGTGAGAAAGGCAATGATGATGACTGAAGCCATTAAGACTGCTGGTAATTTCAGCCTGTTTTCGTTGTGAAAAGAAGACAGCGGTGAACTCTAAAGAGTAGAAGGGTCGCATCACCAGCAAGCCCACGCAAT
This sequence comes from Aplysia californica, assembly GCF_000002075.1. Classification (NCBI taxonomy): domain Eukaryota; kingdom Metazoa; phylum Mollusca; class Gastropoda; order Aplysiida; family Aplysiidae; genus Aplysia; species Aplysia californica. Next base: position 149,982 of record NW_004797537.1, on the reverse strand, counting down.
GCCTGTCAAATCTCATCAGGAACGGACGGGTATTATAGCGGCACTGGGGTGGAAGTAGTAGAAGGAGCAAAACAGAAACGAATAAGGATAACACTACAGTTAAATAAGTCATGGGAAAAGACTACTTCAGAGAACCAACCAAACTTTCATTATTGGTACAATGGATGATTCGGTGGCTTAGTTGTTAAGCTCTCGGACTCTCAACCGTTAGGTCGTAGGTTCGAATCCCGTCAGGGGCCTGACGTTGTGTCCTTGGGAAAGGCACTTTGCACAAATTTTCCTCACTTCACCCAGGTGGAAATGGGTAGCCGGCTATATACAGTGAACGATCTTGTCAGTTTGATAGTGTTTGAGCGCGTGAAACCCGCAGCTTGCACTGTATGCACTGAGTGATGATCAAGAAAGAAATTAAAATGGAACAATACCTCTAAGAAATTCCTAGAAAAAGGGGGATAAAATAATAAAATGGAGCCTTCCAACCATCAGAAAAGTATCATTCTTCAAATACCCGACAAGGAGTGACTCCAACAACAGAACAGACAAAGGCCACTTTGAAAGTAGCCTTCCAACCACCAAACAAAGAGTGCCTTCCAACCACCCAACAAAGAGCATTTTCTAATCAGTCTCCCAACAAAGAGTGCCTTCCAACCACCCAACAAAGAGCATTTTCTAATCAGTCTCCCTTCCAACCACCCACAAAGCCTTCCAACCATCCAAATGAAAAGCTCCTTCTATTCAGCCTCCCACCAACAGAGCATACCCTCCAACTCCCCTACCAGTGATATATCCCTCAAGCACCTGACCAGGGACACCATCCAGCCATTCCACAAGTCATGGTTTTCAGATAATAAGATAAGATAGATAAGATAAGATAAGATAGATAAGATAAGATACATCTTTATAGTCCAGATCCTGGCACATTGGTTTGGTGTTCCACCACGAGTACACACACACACACGCGCACACACACACACACACACACACACACACACACACACACACACAAACACACACACGTACACACGTGCACACACAGGCACACACAAGTAGGTTTACAATCACATGCATAATATAAATGAGCAGCAATGTAAACAATAATAATCGTAAGCTAGATACACACTCAATCTCAATGTTATTTTGATGCATGCTCCAAGGTCGTAAGTATACTACAAGATGGTTAAGATGGAAGCATTTTGATAGATGATGGTAACCATCTGTACCCAACATAGGTATCAAACCAAGAACTCACCATCACTGGCTTTTCCATGATCCCGAGCCCAAGAGTTTGACTGATCGACAAGCCGTTGATTACCCACGTCAATGGATATTTTGGAACATCTACTCGGAAATCGACACGTCCATCTGGTCTAAAAGAAAAAAATCCTGGTATAAAAAGGCAGTATTTGATATTCCCATTTCTTTTTTAATTTACCTGAAACAGAAAACAGACATCATTGAGTTTTAACATTTGAATCTCTAAGTTTCTACTATTAATCTTCTTACAGATGAAATGTATTTTGTTCTGAATTTTTTTCTCAACTAATTTTGATAGCTTTTTGAATACTTCTATCATTCTTTTACTCTTTGAATTCAGTTATCTCCAAAATCCGTCTTAAACTTGTTGTTTAACAGTTATGTTCCAATTAAAAAAAAGAATGACCACTTTACTTTGAAAATGCATTTGTAATGATACTCTGATTTAAAATGTTTCTCCCGTCAAACATATCCCAGCTGCTATAGTTTGACTTGTTCCATAGATTAAACTTATTGGGGACTAATACTGAAATGTTGACAATAAAAAGTCTGTAGTTTCTTTATCAAGGACTCTTTTTTCATTCCCTAAAGTTTTTTCATCTTAACTTCTAAAAACTGGGATAACAAGAAGGCGCAGATATTTTCCCCACCTAAAGAAAGTCTTCTGTCAATATCCAATGGAAAATGTAAAAATTGAAGACGCATACTGCAATAAAATCACTTCAGATACAGCAATTCTGAAAAAAAATGTTTAACAAAGTAATGACCTGAACCAGTTTTCACCTTTCCTACTATTACCATTTATCATCTGGTATTTATCAGACAAACATTTCCTTCACCCCTAACAAAACTTTTTTAAAAACCTTCTAGTTTGTTCCTCTCCCAATTTTCTTTATCCACCGCAATTCTATCCCCCAACAAGAGACCATTCATTTGTCAAATGTGACGCATCATGGTGGAATCAGGCGCTCGTCAAAATAATAAAATCAAAGAGAAAGGCAATTTTCCCTGCTTGGCAATTTTTATCAAAATTTTGTTTTTTGGCTAAACACCTTTTATGTTCATAATATGAAGATACATTTCCATCTGAATTTTACTGAAAAACTTGTTTAAAGCCACAAAGTATGTAATTTTCCGTTTCCAAGGACACTTAAGCTATTGAAACTACTAAACTTTGGCGGCCATTTTCTCAATAATTTAAACAGTGAAAACAGGCTACTTCACCTTCTTCAGTCGCATATATCTAGACTTCTTTTCAAGCTAGATGGATATTTTGTCAATGAAAGCAAGGAAAATGAATAAGCTTTAAGGTGACACTAATAACTCCACATGCCCAAAAACTGACGAGAGCCTGATCCCACCATGTCGTGACACGAAGAACAAGCTCTGAGCAGACACAAACACGCTTACTTGACAAATATCTCTTGCCAAGCCCAGGAACTGTTGTCATAGTAACGCATCACCCTGCTGATCCTCTCCATTGGCATTTTGTGGACAACCCTCTTTTCCTCAAATTCACCTGGAGAATTATACCATAAGGATTATACTTCATAAGATTCTCAAATGTTATCAGTCCCTTTTTAAAAAAAAGATTTAATCAGTACTGGTTTCTGCAATCTCATTATTTACATTACTCGCTATGCAGTAGCTGACTGACATTGAAAGATTTTTTAGAGCCTTTGACAGCATAAGCCCTTAGTCATTGAAAAATGCATGATAAAATTAATATCAAAATAAAACTCCATTTTATTCTATTAATGCAAAAGAAATGAGTACAACTGAATAAAAAACACCCTAGTTCCTTCAAAAACAAAGACAAGCAGCTGTGGTCAGTGAGTGACTTACATCCAGCCTCGTCCGCTCCATCGTTTTCACAGTCAAAGACTCCATTACATCTTTCGTCTGTTGTAAAACAATCAGATTCAATGCCTGAGAAGCAAGGGTGCAGACCAGCACTTGGGTCACAGGAATCTTGATCTGTGGATGAGAAGGAATTAAAGAGCTTGTGCTAGCAGTGCTGTAATTCAGTTCATATTCCGATGTTTCACTATTCTTCATCAGAGCGTCCCATTTATTGAGGTTGCCAGGTTCACATGGAGGAAAAAATATTTCAACTCAATGATCTTTGATGAGAGGAATTTTTTTATTTTGATTTGCTCAGGACACATACCACAAGTGGTGAGTGGAAGTCATCTCAACAATAATAAAGAAGAATTAAGTTTCCAATAACGAAGTGACTATTCGGACTCTTCGGACTCGAGTCCGAATATGAAAAAATGTTATTCGGACTCGAGTCCGTATAATGACGGCCTTCCAATAAAGAAGGGTGTACTTAAGTGTACTAATGTAATCAAGAGAAATAACTCTAAGAATAATCATACAAAAAGATAATACATACTATTAATAATAAATTCAGTTAATTCCCCTTGACCATAATAAACAATGTGATTTTTATTCTAACACCATTACCATTGCCTTAGTTGGTAGAAAAGAAATACTATGTGAATGATAGCAGCTTGTCCCTCACAGGTTGCAACACTGTATATCTATAGATTAGCCAAGGGAAAAGTAGAGTCATCATGTCAGATCCCAACCGGACAGGATACCTGGATTTTTAAAAAGTTTACAACTTTGTAATGTTTGTCAGTACAGATTTACTTTCTTGCAAGAGTGATATCCCATTTTCAAAGAGACATGGAAAAAAGAAAGAAAGAACCTTTCACCAGAGCTTGACATCTAAGTTACGACAACCAAGAGATAATGTGGCTTCCCTTCGATCAATAACTTAACAGCTTAAGTCATGCTTTAAGTAAACCTTTCTATGGCCACTCCACAAAAAGTGAATCTGGAGTGACGTCCATGATGCAGACCTGTTGACAAAAATTCTCAGCAGGGATCTAGCATATTGTAAGATATCTTTTTGTCACAGACAATTTTCCAACTATAAAAATAACAACAACCCAGAAAGAACAGCTCTATCTCTACTTAGAATTTTTCCCAGCAGGTTTTCATCCCTGTGTCACACAGCTGCATCACTGCAGTTTCACTTTTCATGGAAGGGCCCTATATCATTCGAAACAAGCTAAAACATTAACATCCCATCTCTATGAACACAGTAAATATTGAAAGGATGTGCTTGTCGGATTGCAGTATACCAGAATCCACAGGATAATCATAAGATCTTTTAGCAACATAACTTAGATCATTTAGCCCTTCCAGCCCCAGCCATTTTTGTGCACTCCCTAACCCCAGTCCCAGCCAATACAGCAGTATTTCAGAAAAAGAGGCATTCATTCTAAAAAGTAATGTAGTATCTTTGTAATGTAGCTTTGATAATAACATATACCAATTTTTAAAGGTAAATGAACAAGTAATAAAAAAAAATTAAATTTTAATTAAGCTAATTTCGAAAAATGCGCGAATTCAGTACCCCCCGAAACTGAAAATATACGCTCTTGGGACGGAGGGAGGTGCAAGCGCTGCTGAAAATATACACGCATGGGGCTGGAAGGGTTAAGAGCTGGGCTGCTTCTACTGTGCTAGTCAGAGGCAACATACACTGGGAGGGATATGGCTTCTACTGTGCTAGTCAGAGGCAACATGCACTGGGTGGGATATGGCTTCTACTCTGAGAAGACGCACATGCACTGGGAGGGATATGGCTTCTACTGTGCTAGTCAGAGGCAATGGGTGGGATATGGCTTCTACTGTGCTAGTCAGAGGCAACATGCACTGGGAGGGATATGGCTTCTACTCTGAGAAGACGCACATGCACTGGGAGGGATATGGCTTCTATTCTGAGAAGACGCACATGCACTGGGAGGGATATGGCTTCTACTGTGCTAGTCAGAGGCAACATGCACAGGGTGGGATATGGCATTCCAACCGGCAGATGGAGATACCCCCCCAAAAAATCCCAACTTTCCAAAATGATTTTTTAGTAGAGGTTTTACGGCGTAGGTAACTGCATAAGGTCAAATGAGCTCCAGAAGATTAGAGGTGTTACAAGAGAGTAACAAACACAAAAAAGAAGAATGGGAGATAAGGACAATAGATGTTTGATAGGAAAGAAGAAACAAACCACAACAGAGCACCCACCAACCACCAACAAAACGTGAATTATCAAACTCGGATCTTTTGCATATAACAGCAAAGAGCTTCACAATTGCAGCACAGACAGCAGAAGATTTCGGCAAAAGGAGACAAGGACAACGGTGACACATAAAGTTAGAGGAGAAGAGGACCACATAGTACTGCTGGGTTGCGAGCGCGAGAACGGAACTGAATCGCCACTCTTGCCTGCGGAACGCGATTCAGGATTCACTTCAGCGGAACGCGGAACAGTATTGCCAAACGATTCCCGATTCACTCCCCTGTCGCTGTCATCACTTTGTGGCTTGTTTAACCTACTGCTGAGTCGCGTCACGAGCGCAAGAACGGAACGGAACACTTAGTATGGCTCCCCTTATTTTACAAAAGATGGCATAGTCCAACCCCCCTATTAAAACAAAATGAACGGGGTCCAACCAATAGACAGAAGGAATTTTATTGAGCCATTGTTTCAGCAAATCATGGGGTTGGGGGGGGGGGTGAATTTATGGGGGTCACTAATTGAGGTCAGTTGATAGAGCAGCGTAACAAAGGGTGTAGGGTGGAGAGGATGGCGGAACAACAAGAGTGGTACTCGCGCTCGCCAAGTGGTGTTGATATGACACTGTTCCGTTTCAGTCAGTGTTCCGCTGCAGTTCCACGAGTGCTCGCGTACTCGCGATTCATTGAAGCCGACTGAATCGTGAATCGCCACTCTCAAATTTGGCGAGCAGGATCCAGCTCTACCACATAGGAGCATCCACATTAAAGAATGTGTCCCTATACAGGAGCTGAGATATATCTTACCTCATTGAGACTGGGGGATTTGTGACCGGGGACAGAACATTTTGGTGTGCGTGCGTGTGTGTGTGTGTGTGTGTGTGCATGTGTGTGCGTGTGTGTGTGTGTGTGCATGTGTGTGTGTGTGTGTGTGTGTGTGCATGTGTATGTGTGTGTGTGTGTGTGTGTGTGTGTGTGTGTGTGTGTGTGTGTGTGTGTTGTTTTTTCAGTCTATAGAAGCTTCAAACAAAGGTAGAAGGAAACAGTTGGGGTGATTTTTTCCATCTTACTTTCTAAATAAACATGACTGAATAGCGTGACACTTTAAAGTGAAGCAGTACTTTGCTGCAAGGCTAGAAACTTGAAGTTTGTTGTAGTGGACTGGGGTGTCTGTGGACTGTCTGCCCACCCTGAGAAGAGGCCATTCATGTTGAGGATAGGAGTGTACTAGGAAACTTGAAGTTTAAAAAAAACATTTAAAAAATTTTTTCTTTCTTTTTTCTCAGTCAGAACATAGACACTAAAATTATGCAGAGATACATGGTGCTCATATGACCTTATGCAGTTGCGAGCGCCGTAAAACCCAGTACTAAACTAAACTAAGAGATACACTGGCAGAGAAAAGCTGAAAACAATTGGTTCATTTCCATTTCTCTATGCTCTAAAAGAGGTAATGGAGAGAAATTGCACAATTGTATTAGTACAATATACCCCGCCCCCACATCCCCTCCATTTCTCTACAGCCATCTTCTTCCACTATCTGAATCCCCGAAGAAAATCTTTTAAGTGTCTTCTACTTTCCATAAAGAAAAAAACAAAAGACACATAAATCATCTTTTCAATAACTTACTAGGCAAGCGTGTGACATCTGCATCTGTGAGAATCAACATTCCTGCACTCTGGGGAAGAAAAATTGAGCTTCTGAATGTCCAAGCAGTGTATTTTATGTCTGTGTAAAAAAAATCACTTACTAGCTTTAAAAAATTGTTTTTAATCAATAGGCTCATACCTTCTGAAATCATATCTAGAACTGTTCAGCAGAATGAGAATGTGTTATCAAGAGGAACAAATTTCAATTGAAAACAGAATATAATTCACAGGAAACATATCTTAAATACCACTTGAGTGATAGGCCTATTGATAAAATAAAAATTTGTCTTTATAAAAAACATCTTTGTCAAATGTTCAAACCTCGGGGCAACCGCACGGAATCTTGAACAATATTGCAAGGTACGTTTACATGTTTAACTATAAATGACAATGTTTTGACTTCGAACTGTTCACATCCGGTTCAGTTCCTGGCTGTGACAGTAAGGAAGTAGTATTAAAGAGATACTTTATTCTAGTTTTTATTTCTTCATCCAGAAGAATATGAGCACTTGACAGCAGGTAGGGATGGAAAATTTGCGTATGATACATGCAACCACAAATTAGCCGCAATGCAGTATGTCTCTCACTGGACTGACACTGTACACTGGATGAAACGAGGTAGTCATGACAGTAATGCTGATTTGTGGGAGTTTTCAATCAATAGGGAAACAAATCTATAAATCTATCATTTTTAAATAAAGAGAACTTCTTTGAGACTTCTGTATTTTCTACAAGCCTCTTGAATGTACAAACGCCCATACACAAAGGTCTATGAAACACATAATTATTCTTCCAACTTTGAAAGAAGTACTGTTTTCAAAATTAAGATCCTGATTGGGAATTAAATAATTCTCCTGCTCTTAAAATGTCAATTCAGTTGAAATTTAAAAAAGAAAAATACTTACTTCAACCATAAAGAATTATCACCTGTAAGAACAGAGGCATGTCAATTTCTTCACTTCCAATGAATGAAGAGTAGGGTTTGCTGGCATAATCACAACGATAGATGAACTTTTTGCTATATTTTTACACTCCAACACAAATGAATCTCACATAAGATCTATTTGTAAACCATTCCCTTAGGCACAAAAGGCAAAGATATACATTAAATTACTATCTTCTCACTCAGCAATCAATGCCATAATTATCAAAACTATGGAAGAATTTTTTTCTCTGCTTCATACAGTTCAATATATACATGTGTATATATAAACATTTTTATTTCCAAACTCCAGAAGCTGAAAATTACAACAGACAAAGACACATAAATTTCTTCCTACTCACACTGAACGAGGTGGTCCCATCAATGCCATAATCATAACCATGGAAGAATTTGTACTCGTACTCCGTGTCACTGACCCTCCACAGTTGTCGATAACTGGCATTGGCAGGCTCATCATACGTCATCAACTCATCTATCAGCTGAAAGATTAAGACCAAATAAGTCAACTATTTTAAAAAAATCTAGACCAAATAAGTCAACTATTATAAACAATCCAAATAAGTCAACTATTATAAACAATCCAAATAAGTCAACTATTATAAACAATCTAGACCAAATAAGTCAACTATAATAAACAATCTAGACCAAATAAGTCAACTATTATAAACAATCTAGACCAAATAAGTCAACTATAATAAACAATTTCCTTCTGTAAATATATCAGCACATTTTTCTCTTTCAATAAACACACTGTAAAAGAATATTGATGCCTTCACTTGACTGCCTCATGCTTCAAAGTTAAATCATAAGAGGTTGGCAGAGATCATTGTTTGAGATTTCACAAGCGAATGAGAAATGAATGCATTCCCCAACAGCAAGAATACACCAAGACAAAAGCACACATGGAGAGACAGGCTTACACAAAAAAGATGTAAATCCCCCAGAATGTCTAGAATCTGGCATTCACAGCCTTTTCAGGCCAAAGGCCACTTGTGATTTCCTCCTCACCAGACTTTTGAGGGGCCATCTTACAACTATGGAGAAACCTGCAACTTTTCGACCAATTTTTGGGCGCTTCTTTGCCGAGCATACTGCCGTAATACCATGGGTCTCAAATCAGAATTTTAAAAAAGGAGAAACTTTCCGGGTGATCGCGACAGAAAACCATTTTCGCGAGACACCCATTATCATTATACTGTTAAACCCTAGAAAGCAGAAATAAAAACCTTCAATTTTCCAAAGCAAGGTTATTTCATACCACTTCAAGGGTTTGGAAGATAATTTCAAATAAAAGGGTAGCAATAGAGAAGTTTAGCTGAGGAAATGGCGGTAGCAGAAGTCCGCTAAATAGCAGAATATTGAGATCCATGAATACACACAATTAAGTCATATTAAATGCAGGGCAGTAATTTTAGAGGTATGAAGCCCTCTCGGGAGGCAGATATAAGGCACTGGGATGTGTTGCAGCCGTGCTGAGGGAGTTGCCATTCTGTAAAATTTAGTATAGTTTTCATAAAGTCTTACAAATCCTGAAGAATAGAGGTATTACAAGAGAGTAACAAGTTCTGAAGAATAGAGGTATTACAAGAGAGTAACAAACAAAAAAAAGGAGGAAAGATAAGGGTAAAAGATGTTTGATAAGAAAGAAGGAGCAAACCACATCAGAGCACCCGCCAACCATCCAAATTATGTAAAGATATATGGCTTTTGAAGAAGCTTTTGAAGAACAGTGTACCATTTCTTGCCCGAAGATCGAGGTTTGAACCCAAGACAGTTCAATTAGAATTAATTCTATCAGCTGTTTCAGGAAACAAATTATGTCCAAAGGTGTCACCATTCGGCTGTCCTCAACAAAACAAAGCTTATGTGTTGGTGTGGGTGCTATTTTCTCCTATAAGAGCTGGATCCGTGTATCATGACTTTGGCGCTAAAATTTATTTTTCACCAATCGAAAGCGCGTATCATTGGCTTCATTTCTGTACAAGATACACTGAGTTCCCTGACTTAAAATCGCTATAAAAAGCAAATAACTGCTTCGCTTTGCTTCCAAATGAGCTCATCTTGAGATGTGCGGAATGGATTTCAATATTGTTACAACTTGGATGACGCAACAAGAATTACTACGGACCCGAGAGTAAAGCCAAGAATTCCTAAATCACGTATCATGTGATACGCTTTTAGGGCTTGATGGTTTCCGGTGTGCTGATCATTCATACATACCTACATTAATAGGTTTTTTGTTCCTTCTGAAAAATTTGCTAAAATCTTGATACGTGGAACTGGCTCTTATAGGAAGATTTGTTTTAGAGCCGTTGCAGATGGCACAGCATGGACATAGTATGAATCTATCATGAAAAGTTGATAGGCTTGCTTAATGTTAGAAGGTTAGATACAATTGGAATAAAAAGATACACTTTACTTTTGATCATTCATGAGAAAAAAAACAACACACTTTCAACAGTTTTCGCAATATACAATGTGAAAACTAAAGCACACACGTGCACGCACACACACATGCACACACACATGCACACACACACACACACACATGCACACACACACACACACACATGCACACACACACACACACACACACACAAACACACACACACACAAACACACACACACAAGCAAACACACACACACATGCACACATACACACACACACACACACACACACACACACACACACACACACACACACACAAGCAAGCAAACACACTTTGTATCCAAAAGTAACTGATCATGTTGCCCACCTTGTTTTCTGTGATACCATCACTAAGGCCACGACTGTAGAGATCAAGTAACATTCCACTGAAAGCCACGTAGGAGCCTGGGTCAGCCTCCGCATTGAACTCAATTGTGTCACGGGTGAAATCTTTGCCACGGTTGATACCCAACTTCACCTGGAGGGAAAAAAGAGGGGTGTGTGAAGTTATGGAAGTTAAAAAAACTGTAAAATATGGCATCTTTTACCAGAATTTAATTTCCGAGAATTCTATGAGGTGAGATTTCTTCAGAAAAAGTATGTGTACATCTGACCTGTGTTTATGGAAAATCTAGCCCCCAGAGACTAACGGGAGAAAAAAAACTTCACTTCTATGCATTCATAACTAGCATTGACTTTGTTCTTTAAATTCAAAAAATTTGCTTAAAGAAAGCAAGTTTGTATCTATCAAAATGACGTAAAATTCAATACTCTATTCACATGATTTTTAATGATTAATCTACGCCTCGTTTCAACACAGTTAAGTCATTTCAGAGACCGCTTTCTCCAACTGAAACATCCGCCCTCCTATTAAAGACAAGTCACCAGGGTAGAGAGTCGTTTTTCCTATATGTAGCAATGGAGTCCTGTATCATTTCAAATAATACAACTCAGGGGGTTACGTTTCGATAATCACTCAGTTGCCAGCAAGCTTCGCCTTTGCCTGTGAATATACTTTTATGATTGTAGAAAATTTATATAAGGCCACAGATTCACAAGTAGGCAGGTAGTGTGCATGCTCACCTGCTGCAAAACTACCTCAACCCGAAATTCTCAAGAACAGATATGACACACAGATACAATACGTGCAGTGGCGGTGGGTGGACCAAGATTTGGGTGGGGCTTAGGTTTCTTCCACTTCTTTACCACCAAAAAGCAAGCAATTAGAACAAAATAGTGATGATTTTTCTATACTCACGGCGAGCCACGGCATTTTGAGAACCATTCAAACGAGAAGAGTCACCTTTGTCTTCCATCTCTTTGTTCTTAGTTAAATTTAAGCTTCTGGATGGTGGGGATGAAGCCGTTTCACCTCCAAATTTCTCTAATTAGTTTTTATCTGAAGAAAAAGTTGCCTCAAAGGTGGTTTGATGTAATTAATAACTGTTAAATCTCAGTGGCACAAACACACAGCACTCCAAACACATACTGTCTATGAGGTGGATTGGGTCGTGTTGTTGCTGAAAATAGAACGCGCCTAACAAAGGCCCAATGGGCGCATAGGTATCTGTGTCACTGGGGGAAAGTGTGTCGTAAACTTTCACCCCATTGTCAGGGCTGGGAGAGCGTGAGCCCTCTGTGCAGTGTAATTTTTTTAAAGTCTTCTACTTTTTTACAAGAAGAGTTTCATTAAAGACGGGCGTGGGAACCGGCTTATTCTTTCCGAGCCCTAACGACATTTGATTGGCTGTTAGGTTACTATAGTTGTAAGCGGTGACAACAATGATTGGATAAACGGGCAAGCTGCCAAGCTGATAACTGTGTATTCATTGTGTGCGATCATGACGGTTTCAGCTGCTTATTTCGTTATTTAAGAAACTTTCATTAACTAAGGGATAGAGTTGGGGTGGGGACGGGGTGGGGGTGAGGGGCTCAAGCCCGTAAGCCCTTCACTACCCACCGCCACTGAATACGTGTAGAAAAGCGTCAATGAAAAGGCATGTGTGCATACTTACCATATTGTGTCTGGTTCCATTCACAAAGAAGTTCAGGACATCAGTAACTATTTCCTCAGGCTCTCTGATGTAGTAAACCACAATGCGAGCTACAGGAACCATTTCCCGAGAAAGACCAATGGAGAAAGTCTTCTGACGAGAGGTCATCTCAAGCTCATCACCAATAATAATGTTGCCTTGTGCCATTATCTGCAATTAAATTAGAAAAGAAAAGACTAAGCCTAAACATCTCAGGAAGATGAATATGCAAGTTAATGAGGAAACAAAAAATATTGAATAAATTAGAAAGAAAAAGATGTCTAAAGCGGGAATTCATAAAGCACCAATGTATCTCCCCCATAGACCAATACAAAACTGGTAATGAAGATAACACAAATGTTAACGTTTCCTCTTTACTCCCTAGACAGGTAAAAAAAATGAAAATAAGAGATAGAAAAGTGCTTACAACAAAACGCTGTTTACCTGGTAAAAGATTGCAGAGACGTAATGGCTCACTTTCACATGGAATATTATGTATTCGTCAACCTGGAAAAAAAAAAGAAAAAGAAAAGCACTTTTTGAGGAATAGCAAAGGTGGAAAAAGGAAAAGCGGGGAGGGGGTATTGAAAGATATGAATACAGATGAATCTGCTCACAAAACCACCTGTCTAAAATAATCTCCTGTACAAATGACTGCTTCCCACTTCCCTTTTGGGTTTGTTTCTTTTTTAACATTATAATGACATTCACCAAGACGTCAACTAGTCAAAGACAACCACCTATCTCCTCGACGATGGGTGCCGTTACTGAAAACAGAGCAAAACTTAGCAGCCAAGGAAAATAGCAATTACACCATCAACAACAACACTAAAAGTGACAACAACAAAAGATTGACAGAAGAAAGGATCCTTCATAAGACTTCCGTTTCTGAAACAAATAAACAACTCACCAGCCTGGGGAACCAATAGCAAAAACAATAACAGCAAAAATACCACCATTGTCAACAACAACAACAACAGCAACAACAACTACAGCAGCAGGGACGGCAGAAACAACATAGTGTGACACAAAGGACCACAAAGCCACACCTGAGGGTGAGCGGTGGAGGTTGTCACGGAGATGTACGAGTTGGACGGGGAGTAGTAACGAGTTCCCCGCATCTCAATGTTCTTGGACCGGCCTGTCACAAACCCTGGGTTAATGTATGTGTTCGTCTCAAGTAGTTCGCTCGGGTCTTGGAAAGATGCCTGAGGATAAATTACATTTTTTTAAAAGTTAAACTTTAAAAAAGAAGAAAAATAGCTCTCATTATAATTTTACTTTAAAAATTGATATTACACCTTAGTAGACGTATTGCTGATGACTTTTTCAAGACATTGACATTTTCAGACTGATGAGAAGTGCACTAACTTTTAAGAAAAAACTAAGAAATCAAGGTTAAATCTGCAGCCAAGTACTTACACACATTTCTTCCAAGCTATAACCACAAGACCAAATGGTCTATCTTTGAAAAGACCAGCCTAGTAGGGCATTCAACTATCGGGAAAAAATATCACAGTTACATCAACGACAGTTGGGAGGTGCGAGCGAATCCTACCGTCAAGGTAAAACTGTGGGCGTGGACGCCCAGGAAGAGTTCAAACTCTGCGATGCCATGCAAGACTGGGTGAGTCTGAGGGCCAGAAGCACTTGCATCACTATTGCCAGCAGAAGTCATGACAGTCTGTACGATGGTCACAGCCCCTCCGTCTGTCACAGGTGTGCCGTCATAGCGTGAAACGGCCACCTGGGAAGTTAAAAGGAGTTGGGTTTTCGGGTTGTTGTTTTTTTAAGTAGAGGTTTTACGCCGCTCACAACTGCATTAGGTCATATTGTGAGAGTCAAAGGGTAGATGTCATATTGTGAGAGTCAAAGGGTGGATGTCATATTGTGAGAGTCAAAGGGTAGATGTCATATTGTGAGAGTCAAAGGGTAGATGTCATATTGTGAGAGTCAAAGGGTAGATGTCATATTGTGAGAGTCAAAGGGTAGATGTCAACCGAGAAGTCCTTACAGGGAATCGGGCTTACTTTGCTCACCTCTCTAGCTTCAACAGCACAAAGTCTGCTTCGACTATCAAGGCACCCCGGAAATAGCGGGTCACACAAGTGTAACAAACATACAAAAGAAGTAAAGGAAAAATGATGATAGTAAGGATTAGGAGAGAAAAAGGAGCAGATCCCAGTTGCAGTTCAGGTACAGTTATGAGCATGACATTGATGAATCAGCCCATTTACAATTTATAATTCTACTGTGCATAAGAACATATTAATGTTCCCCCTTTGGGAATGGCCTAAAGACCCTTCAGTTAGTGGCACCGCCCCTTGGGGGAGTTGGGTTTGAATTTGAGGCAATCGACGAAATAATTTTAAACACTTGAAATTTTTAAGCTCAATATGAAGAAAAACATTTTGAGCTAAAGTTTTGATTCAAGATAAATAATTATTATGGGAGTTGTCTTACATTAAGACCCCCCCCCTCCCCCAAGATAAAATAACTTACATCAAACAGGGAATGGTTACAGTTGGTGGGGAAAGGTTGGAGGGGGGATGGACATTTTCACTTAAGTCACATAATATATTAGTGCACACTCACAGACTCACATGCAGACATACACGCTACAAACAAACACACACACTCACACACACACACATCTACACACACACACACACACACAAACACATCTACACACACACACACATCTACACACACACACACACACACACACACACACACACACAGTCTTCAACCCACAAGGGACACAAAAGCGAACCTGAACTTTCAAGATGGACCCCGGCTTAAACGTTTTCACACTTCCTCCGACCCATCTCATCTTGACGTCGTTCTCGTACATGATGGTCCCTGCCCAGCCTGTGCGGTTCAGATCGGAGTACCAGTCCGTAACATTGGCAAAGAACATGAACTCACTGTCCACAAGGCTGGTGGTCTCACCCCCTCGGCCAGCCAGATCCTCAAGTTCTGCTTTCGTTACTTCAAAATCTATTCTCCCTTGATACTGACAGGAAAGAAGAAAGATTTTTAAAAATCAGTGACGACAGCTTTGGCTCTTAGTTTTGCCCAAAAATTCTATTAAAAAAAAACACAACTGGAAATGGTTAAAGAAATGAGGAGGGAAAAAATTGGAGGGGGGGGGGGGGGGGAGAGAAAGAAAAGACCATTTTACTTGTTTGTATGGAAACCAGGATGAATACATATAGATTTAAAGCACACAACATGACACATTACAAACTACATTCAATTCAAAAACACAAATACCATATAGGCAGATCGATACAAAGAAGCTTTTTTTTTTTTACAAAGACTAAAAAGTGTTACTCAATGACAAACCCAACTGACCATTATTTAAATTAAATCTCATCTTACAGACACTGCTTGACTTTGTCCATGAATCTAAGCTAGCTAACTACGCAACTGGTGGGAACCTTACAAGAGAGCGCCAAAATATAAAAGGGCACAGCAAACAGAAGAAAGATGAAAGAGCAAAATAATTACTAAAACCCGGGACAATCTTTTCCTAGATGTTACTGTGATGAAATACATGTCTTATACTTTTTTGGGGGGTTTTTGTTAAGTGTTTTACGGCGCTCGCAACTGCATAAGGTCATATGAGCGTGCGGGACACACCTAATATTTTCAGTTGGTAGGAACTTTTGAATTTTGCCCGGGTGGTGGCCGAAGCCTATTCTTATCGATTTTAGACCACCAAGGGATCTTTAATGTGCGCAACTTGCACACGGGCCCTCCGAGATTTTTTGCCCTTGTCCGAGAAGGCTAGGTGTCGATCTTTCCTACCAGAAGATCAGGGGTGTGGCAGAAAGACAGCAGTAAGGAGGAGCCAAGGAGTAGCAGTAGAAAGGCTGCAGAAAGAGTCAGCTAGGAGCCCAGAGGAGGGGGCAAAGGAGGTGAGGGGGTGGGGGCAGAAAGTGGAAATAAAAGCAGACAACAGAACATTGCTAGAGAGCAGGACAGGAGGTGAAAGGAGACAATTTTAGAGAAGAAAATTGTTCGGTCGCTACCCGGATTCGAACCCGGGACCTTTGAATGAGAGGCCAACACCTTAACCTCCAGGCCACGAGAGCCCCCTGTCTTATACTTGATATGACAACAACATACTTGAGATGAAGAGACTGAAGGCTAATTTACTCTGGCAGTAACATTGTCGTAACATGTTCATGAGAACAAAAACAAATCTCTTCAAAGCATCGATTTCTTAAAGACCCATTAGTTCATTCCCATAAGTTTTATAATTCCCTTATGCAAAAGGAGATATACATAAAAGTGTCATTATGTCAATGACAAATATAGTATATCAAGCAGTTCTATGTACCTGTCTATCCAGATCATCTATCCATCTTTCAGGATGTACAATGATTTTCATTTCATTTGCTTTACATTTTAAGTCTCAACCTGATACAAAATAAGAACCCCCCCCCCCCCCCCCCCAAAAGGCCACTTTGAAATAAAGCATTGAACTTCCTCAACAATAACGAGACTGACATAAATCTTGTAATAAGGAACATGTCAAGTGCGCCCATTGACCGTTACAGTCATACAATTTTTCTCTGTTTCTCGGTCGGAATGATCTGGGGGGGGGGGGGGGGGGGAGGGGAGGGAGAAACAATAAAGAATAATTAATCAGGGACTTACAAAGTCAATAAATTTGTACTCATAGGCAAAATACATGTAGTAGTCTTTCACTGGTACTTCTGTGACTGGAATGTAGTCAGGTTTCACAGGCAGGAAGCCAGGACTGTCGTTGCTGCCCAGCCGATCACGGTACGGCTTTTCCCATCCCCTGGTGGCATTCCAGATTTCCTCACGAGGGCGGAAAAACACAGTGAGAGTCGCATTTCCCATGCACGGGCGACCACTTGTGTGACTAGAAAGAAATTAAACAAACACAGGAATTTTGTAAAAGGAGCATTGTGTGATCTGGTAACATCTTCATTTGAAGCTCGCATGTCATCAATACAAGCACATGCAAATGAATCGATTTAACTTTTCTGACTCCCTTCATTTATTTCAATCTCTTACACTATTGCATCTATTTAGTACTAACAACTTATGCACTCCTATTTCATCGATTTCAATTCCAAAGTTCACTTTTAAAAGTGAACCAATTTTGAAAATAAAATAGCATACCTTTAGCAATGGAAGATAACTTACCCACCCATTTTGAGATCCATCCAACAGCAAAAATCACCAAAAAAAACCCTCTTCACTGCTAAATCAGGATGACCCAGACCAATTAACTTTATATCTTAATAAATCTATACATTTTATAAATTTTATTAGACTATATGTGAGGCAGCGTGGTGGAATCAGGCTCTCGTCAATTTTTGGGCGTGGAGAGTTATTGGTATCATCTTAAAACTTGTTCACTTGTCTTTATTTTAATGAAAAAAATATCCATTTATCTTGAATACAAGTCGAGATATATGCGAATGAAGGAGGTGGGGGTCACCTGTTTTCAGAGGTAAAATAAATGAGAAAATGGCCTCCAAAGATTAGTTATTTCCTTAGCTTAAAAGTCCGTGGTAACTAAATTTTTAAAAATTATTTGTGCCTTTAATCAACGTTTTTCAGAAAAATCCACACAGAAATGAGTTCTTTAATGGGCATGAAAGGTGAGGAGCAAAAAAATAACTTTTTAAATAAAAATTCACAAACCTGCGGAAAAATGCAGGTTTCTTCACTTTGATTATTTTGAGGAGAGCCTGATTCCACCACGCTGCCTCACATATTTCAAAAGAGCTTGAACAGATAACTCAATTTTACAACCCAAACAGGCCATAATGAAATTATGGAACGTCCACGATTTAACAGCTTACGAAACAGAAAGCATGCGCACAAAAAAAAACTTATTTAAAAAAAGAAAAAATAGAAACATAATAAATCAAACACTTGTCTAGGTACAAAATTGTACCACTATGTTCTCCATAGCACAATGCCTAAAGTAAAATAATGACGTCAAACATAAAGCAGAACTTTGCAGACAAATTTGAAAAAAGTCAACATCACACATTCATCTTCAGCACAGCTTGTGAATACCCTAGTAATATTTTAAGTACAGATGCTAAACAAAGAATAAAAAAAAAAAATCAAAATCATCTCAAAGCATACATTCAAAAGTAAGCGACAACAGTCAATACATACATATAGTTACTTTTCGCTTATGGCTAATCATTGAAATAACATTCTGAAAGAAAGTATTTTCACTGTCAAAAAGAAATCTTTGAAGAACAGTAAAATCTTGACATATGGAGCTCACTTCAATCTAGCAAAATATGTCACAGTACCCATGGTACGTTATAGTCTTTCCAATTCAACAGAAATAACCTTGGGACTCAGCATTTACCCATAAAACAAGGACTTAACAGCCACGAGTGTGCTATATTTGGAGCATGTCCATCCCATTCAAGTATCATGGTATCATATCACAATGGACGTTTTCATTTTCTGTGGATTAGAAGTTTGCAGCTCACTTACTTTGAAGTAACAGATCCCTTAATGACTGCATTAGGAGAGTTCATCATATAAGCTGGGACAGAAACATTGACATCAAACCTCGGCTCCCCTGAAAAAAGAAATAGAAATGAATCAGAATGTATGTGTTAAGTGTTTCATTCAGAAAATTAAGGAAAGCACAGCACAGAGGCCTAACAGAATATAACCCATTTTCCTACATGAGGAAGATCCTGGATCACGTCTTTTCTTGTGCTAAAGTAACTCAAGTAGAATTTGATAAAACTGAAGTTTTCTCTCTCCAGAGCTGAAACCTATAGAATGTTGCTGTCAGGAAAGTAAAATGAAGAGCCTTTGACTTGAAACCCGCTTCTATTCATTGACAATTCTGTTTTACTATTTACACCTTACTTCGTTAAGAATTAAAGTTTAGTTACAGCACAGAGTTGTTATCGATCCAGTTGTTATTGTTGTTGTTATCGATCCAGTTGTTATTGTTGTTGTTATCGATCCAGTTGTTGTTGTTGTTGTTATCGATCCAGTTGTTGTTGTTGTTGTTATCGATCCAGTTGTTGTTGTTGTTATCGATCCAGTTGTTGTTGTTGTTATCGATCCAGTTACAGCACAGAGAAAAACAATATCACATGTATCCTGAAGTCAGTTAGTTAGAAACACACAGACTTAACATCAAAGGTGTGAGTGCGTTGGTGTGCGTGCGTGTATGTGTGCATGTGTGTTTGTGTGTGTGTGTGTGTGTGTGTGTGTGTGTGTGCGTGTGTGTGTGTGTTTGTGTGTGTATGCACACAAATAGAGTTGATGTTGGTGGTGGCCAGAACAACTGGCGGTAGAGGTGATAAACACACAGACTTAACAGGAAAGGGGTGTGTTGGGTGTGTGCGTTGGTGTGCGTACGTGCGCGTATGTATGTATGTATATGTGTTTGTATGTATGTGTGTGTGTGTATGTGTGTGTGTGTGTGTGTGTGTGTGTGTGTGTGTGTGTGTGTGTGTGTGTATGTATGTACACAAATAGAGTTGATGTTGGTGGCGGGCAGAACAACTGGCGGTAGAGGTGAAAAACACACAGACTTAACAGGAAAGGGGTGTGTTGGGTGTGTGCGTTGGTGTGCGTACGTGCATGTGTGTGTGTGTGTGTGTGTGTCCATGTCTTCCTCTGTTCTCGAGCGTCAAGTGGTGGGCAAACATCTAGCCCATCTCCCAGTCGAACTTTCCCCTTTTACATCATGATAATAATATAATTCAGACATGATGGCCGAGGCTCTAGTATGGTACGTGGTACTGGTTGGTTATTGAATATGTGAAGCGTGCTGACAAAAGGAGTTGCTTCTCGGATTCAAGACTTTTAAAAAAAGATATAGACCTATCACGCTTCTACGTGAAGTTTTTATAATATATTAGTATGGAATAAAAAAAAGGCATGTTATAGTTCTAGAATATTGCATTAGTAAAAGTTCTACAAATTTGACCCCTGTGTCGATTTTTAGCCAATATCTCCATTTTGTGGATTGCGAGAAGTAACTCATTTTGTCAGCACGCCTCACATATACTTCTGCACTAGCCTAATGCACGCTAGTTTTGTTAAAAGGATGTAAATGGTAATTAGATTGGTAAAAGGATGTACAGATGTGTATGTGTACATATATATATATATATATA